>NW_010423881.1:3033-36766 GCF_000710305.1 Buceros rhinoceros silvestris | reverse complement strand
CTCTGTGCAAACAACAGCATTTGCATTTTTGCTGTTGGAGCAAAACCGAAAATAATTCAACTTTACATCTGGGATGTCTTGCAAAATGTCCTACTATCAAAAAACTATTTTTTGAGGAGCTCGCTGTGCCCCTTTCATTGCCCATCTGGCTCCGTCCCAGCTGCTCCCTGGCTGACTCTCTGCTATTCTGCTACCAGCGGGGCGGGAGCTGCTGCTAACTGGTATCGCCGTCTCTTTTCTCAGCGTTGGTCTGCAGGATTGCTAGGCCACAGTCTGGCCTCCCTTGCACTGATTTACTTTTACGGGATTCGGTCAAAACGCTATGGATTTATACTGCTGAGGAGAAGAGCAAAATTTAACTCTTTGGGTCGGGAGTGCTGGAAGTGCTTCGGGTCCATAGGGAGGCTTTTCTGCCAGCCCCAGTGACAGCCGCGCCGGTCGCTGTGCTGATACACAGCCGGTTCTTACTGTCACGCTCCTATTGCCTTGTCCACGCTCGTTTTACATGCCTCACAGAGTTTTTGCCTTTTTCCATTTCCTACCAGTGTCATTGACATAAGAATATTAAACCGAAATATACTGAGACATCGCTTCTTTGGGACTGGTATCTGACATCCTTATTCACAGCGAACAGTACTTCATTTCCCAAATAGCTTAATCCTTTCAGCAGGGAGGCTGCAGAGGGAAGAGTGGATCCACAAAAGGGCTTGGATATAGCTACGCTGAAATTGTAGGCTTGGTAGCTTACTGTAACTTGAGATAGGAGTTAGTGAGTCTTTGCAGGGTGTTTGGAGAAAGTTAAACATCACAAGGGGAAGCCAAGCACCTGAATTCTAACCAGGAAAACACTTTTATTCAACAGTTAAAGCATCCCGATGGAGGAGACATCCGCTCCTTGGCACGGTGGTGGGTATTCCTTTCCTCGCCGTTCGCCCCCAGGCAGGATGCTGAGGTCTCACGCCTCACAGCAGGCACAGAGCCGCCCTGCTTCCAAGCAGCATCTTCACTGTGTAAGTACCATCCTGGCTGGCAAAAACCCAGTGTTTTGTTTCAGCGTTATGGTTTTCCAGAGGGGACCAGCCCCACAGAACCCAGCGAAAGGGAAGCGTGTACTTTATGCTGGTGTGGATGAGTCCTTGCTGAAGTAGCTCCAAGCACAAGAGATCATGACTTGCCAAGGTGTCAGTGGGGAAGCCACTCTGGTGGGATGTGGGTAGTGGTAACCTCTATTTCCATCCCTTTGTGACTGAGCGAAGGTGTGAGTGGGAAAGCCACTCTGGTGGGATGTGGGTAGTGGTAACCTCTATTTCCATCCCTTTTTGAGGCTGTTAAAATACTTTATATTTTATTTTAAATATTTTAAATTACTTAATGTATATACCCAACAAAAATTCTGGTAGTTGCTTGGCAAGCTTGTGTGTCCACACAAAGTCGCCTATGGACTCCAAGCACCAAGCAACAGCTGTACAAGGATTACTTTCTATATTAAAGGTCTAAACCAGGAGTTAAATACAGATCTGGCTTTAAGGCACTAAGCTGCTGGTAAGGTTATCAGCTTGGCCTTTACAGTTCAGGCTTCCAAGGCCGAGCGTGATGAACCTCTTGCACTGGCCTGGGGTGGAAGGTCAGGTAAAAATATCCTGCGTGCTCCCAAATTCACAGAGAACGGAGAGACAACTACCTGCAAAAGCGCAGTCACTTGGCATGGAGCTGTTCTTGCTTTCAAGGCGAGCTCCCCAGGAGCTTGTTGAGCCATCTTGATCTGTGCCAATGTCAGAGAGACCAGCCTTGCCCTTTGACTAAGTTTCTGATTCCTCTGCTTGCTTTGTTTTGGGGAGAGGAAAGCTTTGGGAGGAGAAAAGCTTGCAATGCTGAAATGAAATGTTAAGTCTCTCATTTTTTTTTGTTTTTCCAGGTAAACACACGCCAAATCTCGCAACGATGTTGGCAGGCTGCCAAAGTTGCAAAATAACGAAGAAAACATTGAGTTTAGGACTTTGTGCCCATTTTAGCAACATTCCTCGTAAGTGCAATTAAAGCTGCCACTGATTTGACCTCAGGAAACACAGCAAATATAGACATGCAATGCAGAGCTAAAAAATAACCTAGAAAGGGTTTTGAAGTATCGTCTTATATCTGCAATCTTATTTAAAAAAAAAAAAAAGTAATCACAATTTAAGGGTCGTGAGAGTTCTAGTCTGTGAATTCACACTAGGTCAGGGCTGGCCAGCCCAGCTTGTGATGCTGTGTCCTCTCTGAAAAGTAGCTTTGAGCATCTTTTTGGGTTACGTTACACTGATTTCATCTATGGCCACGTTACATATCAGTTGTCGTGGCTTTTGCACAGATCCAGATCGCCTGGGTCACCTTCCTGGGGCTTGCACATAGTTGGCCCAGACCTGCCTTACCACAAGAGAGACCATAACCTTGCCTGCAAGGCAGGACAATCTAACTGTGTAGAGAGGCATAAAGGTAGTTTAAGGACACTTAAGTCTTGCTGCCACTTGCTATTACTGTTATTGATGAATGCTGTTATTATAGGGAGAGGCCTCTCAGTGTGAAAGCATTTTTGTTATGCTTTGGTCTCCACTATCATATTTTTTGCTCATGACAGATGCAACTTTCCTGGCTCCAGAGGTAGTGAAAATAAAATATATTATATTGCAAAAACTTATGAAAACAAAACAACTGGAATTCTCTGTTCCAGCTATAATAGGCTGAAACCAAACTTGCTGAGCTCTTATCCTCAAGGACACTGCCTGGTAAGGCACAAAATCTTCGAGCAGAGGCTAAGAAGCAGCATGATCCTGGGAGTCATTACGGTGACCTTGTAAAGAATTATTTCAGAGTTTTATTATTCAAATTCCTTTCCACCTATAGACCAAAGGAAGAAACTTCCCCATTCCCCTCACACTGGTTTGGGGTTTTTTTTTTAGGATATAAAAGAGAATACAAGAAACATGAAAGGCCCTGGTGATACCAGCTGAAATGCTGCTGGTACCTCAGTGGGTAACACAGACTGGCCACTCTTTCTTCCTGCCACAATTCTCCAGCTCAATTCGTAAGAAAAATCCGAGCTGCTTGAATATCTGTTTGGAACCGCAGTGCTGAGAGGAGAATTAGTCTCCTTTGGATGCACCATCGACAAGGAGGTTTAAACCCACTCCATCTTTTTCAGTGGTAGGCTCATGCTTACTGAACTCCGGTTGTCCCTCTCAAAGTGACACAGACTAAATAGCCTGGGAAAGCAGAAGGTTATACTTACATGGTTGCTTCTTCTGGAGCCAGGAATTGCAATCCTAATGACATGGTTACAGATGAAAAGTGACCTAAAGTAATGAAAAAGAGGATATTTACCTTGAGGACAGTTCTGTTTTGTTGTATATTTAAGAGAAATAACATGTTTGGCTAAGATACTTTTAACACATGTGGGAATTCTTTTTTCTTTTTTTTTTTTTTTAAATATGTAAAGGTTTCCAAACAGAGTGACTCATAAGAGCAGCGCTCCAATTCCTGGTTCGTGAGCTGCCCCAGTAGATGTGCACCAAGCTGCTGGGAAGACAGGATCTGCTGCAAACGTCATACTACTTATTAACCAGCAGCTTTAACCTTTTCATGCTTCAGATTTAGTGATGTTTTTGCGATTTCTGTGCTTCTGGCTGGGATAAGTTTGGTGCCAACGAGCAGGAGTTTGTTACTGTTTGACTGCTAATAGCTGAGCAATGTATTTAGCAGGGGTAAGGGAAACTCTACGAGTAGGGATGTTGAAATAGGGCTGGAGGGAGAACTTCAGATGTCCCTTCTTGTTGCTACACCTATCACTTTTGAAAACTAGTTATGTCTCAGGATAAGTCAAGTTTCCTGACTCCTCCATTCCTGTAGTGAGGACGCAGTATGGCCTCAGATCTCTGTTGTTTGAAGACCTTCACTTACTTTGCGTTGTAAATATGTGTGTGACTGATTTACACCCTCTTCCTTTTTCTTTTTCCTACTCTCTCCAGATTTCTCTTTAGCTGGAATAACGTTTTTCTTCCTGTTTGGTGGTTACAGGTTGATAGGTTCCCTAACAGTGAACCTGTTTTCTTGGAGCTTCAGCTGAACCGAAGCTGTACTTCAGCTAACCGTCACCATATGCTGTCTTTCAGAGCAAGCTCTACCAGCCTTCTCTACCATGACATTTTCACTTCATTCTGGAAAGAATTCACCTGATGAACCCTGAGATCATGCTGCCTTTTTTACAAGGTTACATTAATGGCTAAAAATTAGCAGCTAATAAACTCAGATGTATGTTCTCCTTGTTGCTTCCTGCCTGTGTTTGGTAGAATGAAATTTAACAAGTTTGTGATAGATCACAGTTCATAAAAGTTTTCACAGGCGAGAGCAAAGCTGAGACTTGGGCTTCTCTGTTTTAGATGTCAAATCCTCTGTCAGGTGTAGAGGGACAGCAGATTCACTTTTCATCCCCTACCAGTGAAAATGTGAGAGAGAACTTGTGCCTTTTTTGCTCTTTAGATGGAAGAAACCATGGATGGGGACAATCGGGCCTTGAAAACAGACTGCAGAGTTCGGTTTCGAATAAGTCCAGTAAACAGAAACTGGGAAATGGAATTTAATAATAAAGTTTTATCTTTTTATGATGCTTTCCAAATTCCAGAGCTTTAGATGAAATCCATTGCGCTATCTGCTTTAGCGCAAATCAGAAGACATCTTCTAAGCCATAGTCATGGTGGTAGAATCCTGCATAAATCTTTCTTGTGCTAAATTCAAACTGTCTTAACTCGTGTAGTGCGTAAACATCCCTTACCTCAGTAGCTGATTTTGGTAACGTGACAGCTGGCTTCATAAAAGTTAGGTCTATTAACTCTGAAAATATTTAATTGAGAAAAATACTTTAAGTGAAAATATATCTTTAAGTGAAAACAAAACAGCAGTGAACAAAAAATTGAGATTACAGTGAAATAAAAAAGACATTAAAATTGCAGCTAGTATTTGAGATGAGACCCAAATGTTAGTTGATATAGCTCAGTGGAAGAATGCCTGAATATAATGTGGATAATTTTTTCATAGCTGCAGTGAGGTCTTTCGAAGGAAGCTGTGTCTCTGGTGCTATACCGGTAGCTCCTGGCACAGCACTTTTCCAAAACTACGGTGCTAACACTAGTGAAGGATGTGCTACAGGGACTCTGTCCCTGGCCGCAATGAGTCTGAGCTTTGTTTGTCTTACGTAGAGGGAAAAAAGCTCAAATTTGTTCCAAAAACGAATAAGGTCTCTATGGTCTTTACCTTCAAATCAGGTGAACTAGAGAGGTCTTGGCTGCTCATTGGTTGCGCATGAGGACTCAGCTTCTGCTTTCTTCAAGTGTTACTGTCATTTCGCAGAGTGAGCCTGACCACATGAGGAGAAGGGAAGGGAAGATTCACGCCCAGAAAACTTCATTCTTGTCTGGCACTAGTTTTATTTCATGCTACTTGATTGAGCATGCTCGGATTGAGACCCGCTGGCTGTTGGGTGAGATGAGCATCCCTTCCCTAACGTTCAGCACATGAGAAATGGCAGTAGCAGGATCAGCTGATACACATCCTGCCATGCTGACGGAAAATTAATGATGCAGGACCAGTATTTCTTTGCTATCACTTAGGCCCTTTTTAATTGATATTTGGGAAGAGCAATGTTACACAGTATTGAATAAATGGACTCATGTATTGCCACCATCAAGTATTTACTCTCAGCTCACCCTCGATCTCTTACTGATTAACGGAAACACAAAATATCACCTCTCTGTGCTCTTGTTTCACCATGTTAGTTAATATTCTGTTGCTGCACAGTTAGTGGCAAAGAGTTTTAATACTTCTGGTTGTCGGTGTGTTTTTCTAGCAGGACGTATAGAGTTTACTTGCGGATATGAGGCAATCAGGATTTTTACAGTGTGGGATGTGACCTTCAGCTGCCCCGGTAAGTGACCTCTAGCACACTCATATGTCAGCAGTTTAATACCATGTGCCTAAATGTGACGTTCAGGCCTCATAATTTGCTATTTACTGTTTTGCCTTTCATTTCTAATTTCCTGCTAAAAAGGTCTACAGGAAAGTAGTCAATGCCTTTTGAGTTACTCTAAACACCCTTGGAAAAAGTTGGCTGCTCACCACTAGCCTAATAAATAATCCCAGGAGGGCAGACCTCCTGCAGGGACCCCGAGTCCTACCTTCCATGGCAGTGAACTTTTTCCATACGGAGCAGGGTGCTCCTCTAGAAAGGAGGCACATACCGTTATGAAAAATCCATCGTTTAACAGTAATGAAATTAGTTTGGACATAGCGGTATCTCATCTTGCCCCCAAAGGAGAATCCAGCTCTGGATTTCAGTATGTCACCAGACTGCTGAAGCCAGGTCACCTTCATTTAAACCTTAACAAGACCTTGCAGCCTTCACCAACTTGAATTTCCTCGACTCCCACGTCACTACGACCATCGTCCTGCTAGACCGTGCAGTCAGTACGCAGTTCCCAGCCTCTCTGCAGGGAGAGACCCTCTCTGCATTTTGGGGAGTGGGTAATTGGGCTGCACAATCAATTCACTTCTCTGCTTTTGGAGGTTAATTTTCAGTTTTAAATTCTCTGTCTGATAAAGCTGGTTATAGTTCTGAGAATTAATTTGGAAGGTAACTAATATCTGGTTCATATCCTTGAGGATTAATATAGATTGAGTTACTTACAAATAGGTATTCCCTACTGTTCTGTAGCAATTGTTTAAAATATTTGAAACCACAGACTTAATAGCTGTATTTGAATTCTAGCACCTTGCTAATTCCTACTAAGCTTCAGAAAGTTTTGTGCCAATTTATTTTAAAAAAAGAAAACAAACAACAAAAGAAGGCAACCCACCGAAACCCCAAAACACGACAACATCAACAACCTACTAGCAACACATAAAAATATCTGACTTATACTGGATGTCAGAGAAAATCATCTTATCCCCTTGACACAGAGGCAGGGGAGATGTGTGTGTTACTTGGTAGAATTACTGAAAGTGCTGCAATAAAGTTTAGTAAACTTTTTACCTTCCGTAATCACGGTCTTACCTGGGTCAAAAGCATTAGTCATGGATATTCATTGCAAAGTGCAAGCTTGTAAAAGACGGCACATGGCACATGGCTGAATTTCTTGCTATACACAGTTAAATTCATCTTAATAACATCTGTGCGGAATTTAGAGTCCCAACAATTAAGGCGAGGTCAATGTTCTCAGGCAAAGATTGATGCTGTTCTGCAAGTCTTAAACGAGTTAAATAGGTACGAAATAAACAAACAACTTTATTTCTTATTAAAGACCAGGCAGCCGGGGTGTGAATGCTGAGTGCTCAGTAATGAGGGCCAAGAGGAGTTGTGTAATGCTGTGGGTTGTTACTGGGCTGTGATTCAGGAGCGAGGGGTGCTATACAGAGCAGGCTCTCACCTGCCTTTTGTTGCTGATATAATACAAATAACGACTAATAATCACTGGGCAGGACCCTGAAACCCCAGCTAGTAAAATTGTTCTCTGCTCAGACTGACTTACTAAGGTTTATAAGTGAGAAGATGAATCAGGCAATGTTTCTAGCGATACAGAATCATAGAATGGTTTGGGTTGGAAGGGACTTTGAGAGTTCACTCAGTCCAACCCCCTGCAGGGAGCAGGGACATCTGCACCCAGAGCAGGGGGCTCAGAGCCCCAAGGGCCAACCTGACCTGGAAAGTCTACTACCTCTCTGGGCAGCCTTGTCCAGTGCGTCACCACCCTCGGTGTAAAAAATTTCTTCCTTCTATCTATTCTGAATCTTAAAACCATCACCCCTTGTCTGTGACCTTGCTTCAGCACCTGAATCTTGTTTTCATATTTGTGCTCCTCATTTTCAGCAATTTTAATAACGAGCAATGGGCTGTGTACCACCACCAGAGATACAGCACAATTCTGAATGTAGGCAGGGAACACTTCTGTCATACCTTAGGTTCTAGATTTAGGGTTTTTTAAAAATATGTGATGTAATTTCTCTAAAGCCACGTGTGATCATTGAAATTTTTTTTAGCGGTTGCAGATAGAGGATGAAATTGCAAGTGGAGAGTAAAACCAAATTAACTGGGGATGACCCCACCACGGAACGTGTCCTTTGAGCCATTTTGCCATGCCTGCACTTGAAATTTGAGAAGTTCTTCGTTTGCCAATACAGAAAAAAGTAATGGAGAAAACTGTCCGTTTAAAAAGGTTGAGTTTAGTAGGTAGTTACCCAAATCTACAGGTAAAACTTAAAGAATTTCAAGTCCTTCTAGTGGTGTGTGGGCTTTGGGTCATCAGCTATGGTGATCCAACTGCTACATGTTCTCCTACCTCTGTGTCATGTCACGTGGTTCTCTAAAAGTAGAAAAAAGGGACCAGCAGCACTCCCAGAGCAGGGATATCACAGAGATACCACCTGTTGTTATTCTACCTGCTCATAATCTCCCACTTCACAGCCGAGGTTTCCACTCATGGTTTTCCACACTGCTACATGCAAACGTCTGTACCAACGTTTCCAACTCTGCAGCAGGGTAGGGGAATGGGAAGAATGGTGAAAATATTTTTTGCTCAATTGTGAAGCTGAGATGAGGAATCTTGTATTTGTTTTTTTTCTCCCTATGCAGTGAGGAAAACATGCAAATAAAGTTTGCATTTTCAGAAATTATTCTGAAAACAGACAGGAACAGCATAATTGAAAGAACAGGGCCATCAAGGGAAATCCGAATCCAGGGCACAACTGAAAGAAATCGCAGAAAGCTGGGACTAACACCACCACATTAATGGAGAAGGGTGATATTTCAAAGGGAATAATCAATGAAAAATTGACCTACAATTTTTAAAAAATATTTATAGAGATAATTTGGAACGGATGGATGAAGAAAGCTATTATATCATTTGAAAAACATGCCTTGGTGTGTGTCCAGTGTATCATGCTGACTGACAGCACTGAATGTGGACTCATGATTTAGTCTGAGAGTATTCTGTTTCCAAAGCAGGAAAAAGACTTGAGTACCTCATTGGAAGGAGAAGTTGGGCCACAAAAATATATTGTGCTGACCAAAAAATAAACCCATGTGTAACAACGGAAGTGCTGTATTGATTATCTTTAAACCGATGTATTTATCAACGTCATTTTTTACTGAGGTTATCCTGGCAAGCTCTTTATCACCATAAAGGAAACTCTCGGCTGGCAGCTCTCTGCAGCGGTCATTCACTTAGAAATGAGGATTTAGTGTCTTCTGGCTTTGTATCAATCTCCAGTAAACCTCCAGAAGAACCTTATATATAACCTAACCAAAGATTGCCTCAAAATTTGGAACAGTAAGTACATTCTTTAGATTTAGAGATGAGCCTCATCTTTTTTTTTTTTCCCCTCTTGTAAAGAGTAATAGCAGCTTAGAGGAACCTGTAACATGTCTGGCCTGCACTTGTAGCACCTCAGGCAGCTGAGACACTGGATTTTACTAAGCGAGAAAAGAGACTTTTCTTAGCTTGGGAGTCATCCAGGGAAAAATAGGTATGCTGTGGAAGTACGCAGGAAAGGGAATAGGTGACGAAGTTCTTTTGACTGCGCTTCCCAGCCAAGGTTGTATCATATTTCTTGGATACCGAGGGACTTGGAACTGAGGCATTATCTGATGGATTTACAATTTGGAAATGTTTTACCTCAAAAATCCTGGTGTGCCAAATGTAACTAGGTAAAAGGAAATGTCTTTGTTTTTAGAAACATTCTGCTGGAAGCGGGTGGACTGAGTTTCTGGAGAACTCAGCCACCCGCAGCGGTCGCTACTGGGGATGTCCCTGGGGCATGGCCCCAAATCCTGCCAGCACTGGGGTTAGCCTCCTTCGAGAAGGACCTCCCAGCCACAGAGCTCCTAATATTACTAATCCCTATAGACATTTTCCTCAGTTTCCTTCTACTATCACGCATTCTCCATGTGAGTTACATCTTGTTTCTATCCCAAAGAGAACGGCGTTTCAGTGGATGGTAAAGTCTGTGCTACGTGCGTGTGCTAAGCATTAATTAGTTATTACTCATAAGGACGTTGTTGCAGAGGAGACAAGGTTCGGCTGCCAGAGGTGTACTCAAGGTGGTGTTGAACAAGCAAATCCTAATGCTAATGATGTCATATGAAGACATGCTCCAAGGCTCATTTTCATCCATTTCCAGGGGTATCTGTACTCTTACAGCCACCAACCATGAGCTGAGAGGAGCGTGGCCAGAGCTGTATGTGATCAGATATAGAAATCCTGGCCTTAGCCAGCGATGACTGGAAGAGTTGGGGCTGGATGTTGCACAAAAAAAGGTTTCTGTGCTCGCAGGTTTGTGGTAAAAAAAGTTGGCCAAGGCAAAAGAACAAACACCTCAAAAATGTTCTTTTGATTATGCTGCGTTTTGGTGTGATTTTGTTGCTGTTGATTCTTTGTTATTTCTGAGAACAAAAAAAAAAAAGGAAAAGAATTTCCAGATGATTATTATTAAGTTTAACAATTATACACATTTTAATATATAGTTTAAAATATTCATGTCTTATACATGCACAATATTGTTTAGTACATATATGGATGTCACGATGTTGCAGTGCCCTGTTTGGAAGATGTGTTCCTGGCTTCCATGCTACTCAAAATGAGTTCAACCTGTGTGGCCTTGAGCAGAATGGCAGACAGGCATATTTTTTATTGCTGATTCCAACCCTCATAAATTCTTAACTTGCTTAGAATTCGCCAGATTAAATGAAAAGTTACTGTAATTAGGGATTTATTAAAACATGAATCCTTGACCCAATAGAATATAATAACTCATTTGTTTCAAATAAGACCTATTTAATTGTTCCATCACTGGCCTAAGCAGTCCGTGCCGAGGCTCGGAGGCCCTGTCAGTGCAGGGCACAGTCACGTGTATTCTCCAAATCCACTTCCAGAATGCTCTGTGAAATTTTTGATCCTCAAACTGTTATATAGGCAGAAGCCCCTAAACCAAAAATGTGTCATTTTAATTAAAAATGAAAGCGCTGAAAGCCCTTATTATCATGCACTGCAAAGCAAAGACTATTAAAACACTATTTTTGTACGTAAGGTTCTATTTTAATTTTTTGGGAACAACCTTCCCACTCCGTATCTTCAAAAACAATAGTTATTGATTTACAATCTTACAACCCAGCCTGTAAAATCTTATAACGTGGAACTATAAATAGATATTTAAGAGGAAGATGAAAATTGCTCCCGAGTCGAGTCCATATATGGCGCTAGGCAGCAGAGAGCCATTTTGCAGAGGCGTACAAACTGCAGAAAATATTTTCTATTGAAAATGCAAAGAAATCCAAAACTACACACTGCCGCAAACAATGCAGCCGTAATTAAGGACTTGCCCGTTCCTCCTCCCTATCTTTGAAAGAAGCCTTCTCTTTTTGTTTTTTTAATTGGTTGGCTGTAGAAAGCATATTACTATATTTGGGTCCCGTTTCCCTGCTATAAGAATAGTCGTACAAGGAATTCCCAGTAAACCAGTGTTGCTCTTCTACAGTGTATTTAAAAAAAAAAAAAAAAAGAAAGTGTTATCCAATGGGCAGATGTTAACTTAAAGTGCACATTGTTTGGAAAAGGAGTTAATTAACAACTTATTAATTGGATAGAAAGTCTGAAACTGTTGTACTTCTAGCAAATACATAATTTTCTTCAAGTATTATTAAAGCGTTTTTGTTGTACCTATTAAAGATTCTTGTCTCTAAGTTAATTTCATTATGCTAATAAGCTATCATCGTTACAGAACCTAAGCTTTGATCCATGTTAATTGTCGTGATCTTCAAAGACAAAGTCACCACTTACTTTAAATGAATTTTACATCTTTTTAAAGAATCACACGGAAATTAGGGGAAGTAATTAATTTTTTATTATGTGTCTCAATATTTTTAAGGGAGGAAGTCAATGGTATTGGCTAGAATTCATTTTAACATTTAACTAGGGAAAACAGCATGAGGCAAAAAAACGTTCAGATGCAAAAGATTAAAGAAAATTTGAAACTGGGACCTAATTTGTCTTGATAAACTTTGGTGTTTAATATGCTTCTTTTGTTCTCAGTGTGAAACTGCAGGGTTTTGATTTGTAAAAACTTTTTGAAGAATTAATTCTTTCTAATTTTTATTCCTTTCTTTGCTTTCCTTTTACTGTAAGAGAGTGGAGTTGACCTTCAAACCGTAAGACTTTTAAATATCTGTGAATATACAAGGTTAAAGCTATTAGAGGGCTGAGATTAGTCGTTATAGCCCGGCAAAGTGTGTACCTTCTGCAGCAAATTTTATCTTCTAGGGAATGATAACGAGCTTATATCAGCCCTATGAGTTTTAAGCAAATAATAGAGTATGCGTAGCAAGTGATCTAGTCCTCTTTCCTTTAAGTGTTGGTTATTTTAACCCTTTGATGTCATACAAAGCTCAGCACTGCATCAACAAGATGTTTTCCTATTTGAGATCAGGACCTAAATGTTGGTATGGTCAGCGCTGCTATGATTGCAGTAAAAAAAGTAAGTGGTGACTTTGTCTTTGAAAACCACGACAATTAACAATTTCAAGAAATTCTCCTTTATCTTTTTCAGACCACTCTGGTCAAATTGCAATATCAACATCTTGTTTATAAAAATATAAGGAAGAAAGCTCTCCATCATATTTACAAAGTACAAGAGTCCTGTTGCACTTGCAGTGAAAAATAGTGTTGGGTTTTTTTTTTTTTAAGGCAACAGATAAAAGTAATTTAAGACTAGTAATAGCGATTGAAATCCAAAGCCATGTTTCCTCCTTCGTTCTCCCCTAGTTAGCAGCGTGTGAGTATTGTAAATGCAAGTGAACACCAAGTGTAAAGGGCTGCTGGGCTGGTGGGATTTCTGCAGCAGACAGGTGGTGAGCTCATCGCCAGGATTTCTCAGCATTAATGCTGTTCTCATTTAGCCTAACACCAGGCTTGAGTGACCCTCATCTGGATTTAACCTCTGCCCTATCAATCCAGAGACATACTTTCAGATCTCGACATCAGTTTTGCTTTATTTGGGTTTTTTTTTTAAAGCATAGATGACTTTAATCATTAAGCTGCTTTCATAACTGGAACATATACACGTGCTGCTCGGCGCTCTTTGATTTGTAATCTAGGTTTCTGCCCACGTAATCCCCAGCGTCTGCGTGAATTCTGCTGAAGTTCAGAATTCTTTGGTCTAGCACGCAGCAGCGATTGGGCAAAGGATTGTGCTGCTTATCTTTATTTTCACTTTTTGTGGCGGGGTTTTTATTGTGCAAAAAGGTCTGCAGATGTGAGATTTATGATTATTATTATTACTACTGCTGTTATTATTATTACCATTATAATATTTTGGCATTGGTTTCATAGCCAGCAGGCAATTGTCAGACAAACCACAATTTTATTTGAATTTTTTTAGATGCTAATTGTAATTAAGTTGAGATATAAAACATTTGTGCTTCAGTTTTGATGAACTTTTGAACAAGGTGAGGTTATAGCGGGTATGGGGTGTGATACGAAGGCATAAGCAAACCTGTCGTGGAGAAGCAAGCGCTTCCTCACCACTTTGATAAATCCAAGGAGAGCAGGCAGTCCCAAATTGTGCAATTCTCCCTATTACATCTTTTCATAATAATAACACTCCATAAACGTTTATGTAAATACGCAATTCAGAAGGAGCTCATCCCGGCAGTACTGGGCTTGTCAAGCGAGGCATTTTTTCACCTGGCAGGAGGATGTTGTGAGGCTCAGTTGTCTTAACTAATCCTGGCTAAAATGCAAAATTCTGTTTTGTAAGAGAATTCCTGGCCAGCTCTAATCTTAACCTCTTGCGTGTCTGTAGCTTCTAAATCGGTGTCACAGTTGTAATAGCTTTGAAAACCCATATGTTTGTAAACTAAATAAACCTTGATATTCAAAGGAGATGAAGACAAGAATTACATCTCTTGGCAATGGTGCTCTGAGCTCAGTTTCAGCTCATGTTGGCTCCTCGTTTTTATGCCCGTGTGCTACGCCAAATCTCCCTTATCTATGCAAACATATTAACACTGGCTGTTTGCTAACGCTGTGATGCATCGGCCTCTTATCTTCAGTTTTGACCCTAATGTAACACAATAAATTTAAAACTCCATTTCTTGATAGTTCACTGGGACCGCCCTCGGTTTCTCGACTCTTCACCGAGAGCTGCCTCTCCTACCCACTGACTAAATTAGCTCCTCACTGCTCTCAGCCAGCTACAGCAGAGTGGCTGCCAAATAGGTTCCTGCTCAAAGATCTCTGTATCACTTCTGTGTCATGGGCCATCACCCTGCAGCTCTCGCATTTTTCCCAGGTATATTTTCCCCGTTATATTAAACTTAATGGTTTGGCTTTAGTGATGCAACCCCAGTTTTTTCCCAAGTTGCCCCCAAACCCATCTTGTCTTATTTTCCAGTTTGCCATTAGGCAGGTTTTAGTATCTTCTTAAAACAAGTGTGTGTTATATAAACACGTGAAAAACTTTTGCCCTAAACACAATTAAAATGTCACCCTAAAAACCACATATAAATACCAGTAAGTGTTTCTAACGCTGCCTGCTAGGACTGCTAATGCATAAAGAAAAAACAAATGTTTGTTGTCAGTTCTATCTGGCCAGAAGTCTTCCTTTAGGAATCGCATATCATATTCCTTCACAGTATATAATTGCCTTAATTATTTTTTGGCCTATCCACAGAAGCATAATTCCATCTCTCTGCCCATACTGTCCGAGGAATATGCAAATTCTGTTCATTTCAGCTCTCAAAGTAAAAAGCCAAAAAAGATTCTCCTTTAGCTATTTAGGAAAGGCTCAGAAAACTTTCCTAAGCATGGATGTTATGTATGCCAAGAACTTTCTTATTCATGGAAGATGTCCTCAAGCTCTTTGCTATTGTTCTGAGCTCTTCCCCTCGCCCAGGCTGGCTTCTCAGCATTCCTAGGACAGCTCTGCTCCTCGCGACGCCCGCGAAGTCAGCAGCCCCCATCCCATCTACAGTCTGGAGCCTGCAAACGCAGAACACCGAGTCAAGCTCTTAAAACCTTGCAGGCTTCCAGTTATGAAGCCAAAAGGGTGAAACGTAGGAGCTTTTAGGGTTTCTGTGCTCTTTACGTTAAAGTTGCAAGGGCATCAGAGGGATCGTATGGCTTCTCAAGACGGTACCGTGTCTGCTTAACAATCTCCAAGAACTCTCAGGAAAGCCAAAGCATGAAGGTCTTTGGGAGGTTGGCTCTCCCAAACTTTTTGTTTCCAACCTACCCTTAGACTGATACAGCTGAGAAGGACCCCAGAAGCCCCGGACATCACAGGCCTACGCGGTATTTAGCATTGGTCTCTCCTGCAAAATTTTCATATTGCAACTTTACAATTCTTTCTCTCTTTTTCCTCCCCAGCTATTAAAAATTCCACTTTTAATGCAAAGCAGAGCTGGTTATCTGTGACCACCCTACAAGCACAGCAATGTGTAACTCCCTTATAGGAAATCACTCCCTTTAAACAAGATACAGGGCACACGATCCAAAACAGCATTTCCAGTATTCCATGACCTAGATGCCAGCTAATTGCTCTGCCTGTGTTATGCTCCAAAATAAAACAAACAATAACCCAGTTTTCCCACAAGTTAGTGGAAGAATATCAGTTAATGGACTCAAAGAGAAGCTTCAGATGCTCACTGGAGGCGGTCTGTCCAGCTACACGCAGACTTGGTCAGCCTGGTCTGAAATTCAGGCTGTGGGAGGGTCCTGTAAGGCTTATGTATCCTGGTCACCTTCACAGGTGCACCTTGGTGAGACCTGGGCCCTCGCGGGTGAGCTCTGACATTGGATAGGTTCTCACCTATTTCCAGCAGCTAGAGCTTAAATTTTTTCATCTTAAAAGCTGTGACTGTCTAATTGGCTGATTGGGTATTACCCTATTTTTATATCTCTCAGAAAAGTGACTGCATTCTGAGAAAAACTCTTTGATTTTCCTGTTGTCCAGAGCAGTTGCTTGTGAAAAAGAAGTTTGACTCAAGCCTCGCTGTGAGAATGTTATTCAAGCACTGGTTAAGTGCCAGAGAGTGTTGGGAAGAAAGAGTTTCCAGAAAAATATCACCCTGATTAAAACCTGATTTTACTGGGTTTTTCGTTATGCAAAGGGTTACCAGAATAGTAAGACATAGTCATTAGTCAGATTTTCCTTCCCTTACTTGATCATTACCAGTGATGCTTTTATTGCTGTTAGTTGAATGATTATTGTTACAACAACTCCTCGGCGAGCTACTTAGGTGCCGCTTTCCTCTAGCCTCACTTCTCACATGATACATTAAATGTCCCGTTAATGCCTGCCCTTGTTTGGCAATTTTTCCAGACTATCCTTTTATTCGTTATAATATATTTAATCAGATATATGAGGAAAAGATGGAAAGCAAGTCACAATGCCAACGGGTTTTTTGCTCCCTATGTTATGTTATGTTCTTCATGAAGTCACCAGTGGTATCGACAGAAAACAGCCCATCTTGTGCTAGAGGACCAAACTAAATCAGCAAACAGCAGAAGACAACAGAAAATGCTGATTGATAATTATTTATCGTCTCTTAAAAAGCTATTTGTAAAAGTCATACATTTAGGTTGGTCCTTTTCAAAAGGTAGAAATGTGGGCAAATAGTATTTGATACTGGCTTAGCAAGACCTTCAGAAATGGCCGTGGGTGCACAACTGCTTGCTAAATATTGGGCTGAACAAACCTCTGCTGCGGGATTCTGTGAAAAATGCCTCATTTTTCATCTCGGCCACAGATGTGGTTAGAACACCTGCCTGTATTCTGCGAGTCCTGCACTGCTCTTGGTAGGAGATCATACGACGTTGGGGTTAACTGTCAGATGCTTTAGTCTTCTAAAGACCTTTGCCTTTTAACTAAACGCTTGCTTATCTTTCTAATTTAACATAGTCCCACATTCTTTTTGTAGTAATTTTGGACTATCTGATAACATATAATGGAAAACATGTTTATGTCTTCCACGAGTTCTTGTTGCATATTTCAAATGCTTAGAACAACAATTTTCAGAAGCTTTCATTAAGGTTAATTTAAAAACTACATTAAATACAAACAGATTTTCTCACAAACAAAATGCAATGTGTACTTAACAGACTTCTGTATGTTATATTTGATAAACTACCTCATATAAATGCAAATTCTGACTTTCTGCCAGAACCAGGTGGTACGGAAAATATTTCTATTAAACAAATAATGCTGGGAGAGCAAACTTCAAGTTACGCTATGTTACACTGAGAAAGAAGATCTTTTTTCACTGAGGTCAGATATGTATTTCTGTTATTTCTTCTGAGTACTTTGCTGCTTCTGCACCAAAGACGATGTAGTGCAGCTCTCTGTAAAAGGCAGGTACATATATACAAAGGATAAATAACCACTTTTAACCATTTTTAAAAATGTTATATATGACTATAGCTGAATCCTTTTGCTCTACAGAAAGATGCCGCGCTATGAGCTGAACTCTGAAACTGAGCCAGAAGGGTCCAGAGGAAGAGGAGCAACCCTCCAACCTGGAACCATTAAGGTATGAGCTGAAAACGGAGCTTCATATGCTTTTTGCTGCGTGCCAACTCATCTCGCTGCAGTTGGATCATGTTCATTTGGAAAAGGAGCATGAAAATGAAGGCTGCCAGAGGCGACTCTAAAGAGCGTATGATGGAAACAAATTGAGTCACCACCAATGTGGCTGACATTGTTGGTGGAAACTGGGACACCCGCGTGAGCCATTGTTCGCTGCACCTCGTCTGGTTTATGTAGCTCGCTGAGTTGAAAGCTGGATCTGCGTTAACCTTGTGATTTGAGGGGGGATTCACGCAATGTGGTTTCAATTGTCTGCGGATGCTTTCGGTTTGTTCTGCACGCTGCCAGTAACGATCGGTCCTACTGGTCTCCCACGTTCATGGTGGTGTCTCAGCTCACCCTGTTGAAGCTCTGGTGAGGCCTGTTTCTTGATGTGGTCACTTTTAGCGGGCTGCTGCCCTGCAAGTCTGCACAGAGAGGGGTTTTTATTCACTCTTCTCTCTGCCCCAATAACAGCAGAAGTTTTTCCTAAATGCATTTTGCTGTGGAAAAGGGCTTTTTTTTGTTGTTTTTCAGGCTGGTTTCTGTCCTGTCTTGGTCTAAAGCTGGAGTTGGTGTTATTGTAGAAGTATCTGAGGTCGTGATTTACGCTCTTGAGCTCTGCTCATTTGAAAGTTGCATAGTGAGGCTTGTACTTTTTCTACTACCTATTCCCATCCTACTGGTGTACAGAGCTCTTGTCTGTGAGCGTTTTTCTGTGGGCATGGGGGTGATGAGACCTGCTAAAATAGCGAGCGATCGCTTCAACCAGCACCAAATTACAGCCATGCCTGAGGCAAATTACAACAGCTTTCTGACAGTGTCACCATGCTATCTTTGAGACAGAGATGGAGATAATGAGAATTAATTAATCAGTCTTTGATTAGAAAAAAAAAGAGGAGGGGGAAAATCCTTCTGCTGTGATTCCACCACAAAATACGTGAAAGTGCTGTGGATTTTATTTTATGTTAATTCTCAAATATAGGGCAGGCATTTGTGATGCAGCGTTCATGATTGCATGGCCACTGCCTTGGCTAGCCCTCCAAACCCACTGCCGATGGACCGGAGGGCCGAGATGTTCTCATTTTTTAGAGAAATATGTGTTAAACACTAGCACCATGAGGGGGATGCAGATGCTGTTACTCTCAGAGTGCAAAATCTCTCATTTATTCCAAGAGCTTGATTAAAGTCCCAGGTACGCTCCCCTCCTCTAGAGTCAACTTTGCCTTCTTTGCAGTGTTGGGGGCAAAATTCTGTGTTGCACTCTCTAGACTGATGGCTAAATCTCAGAAACTTGTCCCTTATGAGAAAACATGAACTACGTGGTGCCAGTGTCTGACTGGAATTACAATTATCTAAGTAGATTCATTTGTATCCCTTTCGTAGCAGCTTTTCTCTGGGCACAAGCTTTTTCTGTGGGACATGGGAAGAACAAAATTAATCTTATAAAGAGGAAGGGGTTTACACTGAAATCGATAGTTACAAAATTAACTGGGTAAATGACTTTTTCGTAATTCTTTCTCTTCTCAGAAGATGCAGTTTTGATGGGTACACAAATCCAATGGCTGCCAAAAAGCTGATATCATGTAAAATATTTCATCTCAGTTGTGTTGAGCCAGTCTAGACTTCAGTATTAGTCAGTGTTGGAGGTGAAAAAAACCCTATTCTGGTTATTAAATACGAGTAAGTTAAAGGATAATAATGCAATTAGGGTTAACACAGTGTTATCACTTTTAGAAAGAGTAGCACGGCTCTCCTGGGCAATTTTTAAATATGAGCCAAATATGTAGTTTTACAGCATGGAGTTAGATAATACACACACGCAGGGTGTTTGCTTTATTTCAGAGAAACAGAACGTTCAATTGTACAGGCACAAGAGGCAGGTCTGCCACATCATTGAAATTTTTGACGCAGCCGCAGTGGCTGGCGTGAACTGCAAACCCCAAGGCCCAATTCACACGCCAAGTTCCTTTCCCTTTGTGTACCTTCAGAGCTCGCAGATTGTCGCTTTCAGCCAGGCAGAAGCAATCCTCCCGTTCCTTCTTCCCACTGAACTTTCAGCTTTACTTCTGCTGTTCTTTGGCTGTGTTTAGGGGATCAATCCAAAAGATGCTGCAGCGCCAAGGTGAGTGTTCCCAGCCCAGCCATAGCACTTATCTCTAATGACAGCGGCAAAACCTCCTCGCATGCAGTTCACAGAAATGAATTGTACCAGGAGCATCTATAAAAGCCAGAGCATCTCTTTAAAGAAGGCATAACGTCATCATTTTCCGGTGGGTATCTTCTCTAAAGACAAATAATCACTTCTCCCATTAATGAGCTGTAAATGATCAGACTGAATCTTCTGCTTTCATTCAGGTTTTCACAAAGGTTAGGGGCAGAACTTTTAAAATGTGTACAGGGATGCTACAGCTTGAATCATGCGGCACGTCCTCCCACTGCAAATGTCAGAGGCAGTATAGTATCTGACAAAAATCTTTCCTTTGTGTCCTGGGGGATATCGTAATTCTTACTTTTCTCCTTTATCCATGACTAGAAATTTGGCTGATCTTCTAAAGCTGTTTGGTCTTCTGTGGGCTTCTCAAACTCCTCTTTGCTGGGCACATACCCTGGTAGCATGGGCTCCTGGTATATAGTAGGTGCAGTGAATAAGTATTCACCAAAGCCAGTGTCAGCGCCGCAGTGTCCATCCTCTAAGTCACATTAACCATGTTAATTCAGAGTTACGGTAGTTGTATTCTCCTTTGATCAAGAAAAGAAATATTTCATCCTTATGTTAATGCAAAGCATAGGTTGCCAACTGAGCTGCTATGCATCAGGTGACAGCAGATGGATTTCATCTCGCTGCAGATAACGTTTGTGGCCTAGAAATTTTGGCAAAGGACCCGCCTCTTTCTCTGTGAAGAGGAACACAGGTAACAGGAAAGAGAGACTGCCTTTGCCAGCCCGAACAAAGCCTTTAATGCTGCTCTTTCATTTCATGTTTTGTCAGAGTCCATTTACCCTACAGACTCACAGAAAATCAAACCATAAATATTTATATTCATTCCAGTTGGCCATCAGCCTGTGCAGGTCTACAACCAGTACGTCCGGCTTCATGTAGTGTGTATTAAACCAGTGTAGGACCGGTGTTCTGCCGAGTGGAGAACAGATGTTGTAACGACATCTGGGTTAGCGCTGACTTTAGATGTGGGAACTTTTAAATGGGAATAAGTGGCTTTGTTGAACTCCAACCATCGCCTCTTTCCTTTGGACACTTCTCATTCTGAATATGTCGTGCCTTTTGCATTTAGAAATTTTCTCCTGGATTTCTTTCACTTGTTGGCACAGGAATTTCAAACCATGGCATCTAAATTCCAGGTCAGTGTTAAGAACTGAATTTCTCAGCAGTTCCTTTGTGCTGTTTGCTTGCGAGGACCAGGTCATGACCATCGTAAATTCTTTTCTCCTTGTGCGTTTAGAGAATAATCAAAACTAGGGCCTGGAAAGCTAAAGATTATTTTATCAGGATGTCAGATATTTCTCTCTAATTTGTCATTGGCCTGTACCAAGTAGCAGCAAGCTCCTGTGTCAGGTGCAGCTTATATCCATCTAGTCATTGTACCTTCAGCAGCTTGAAGAGCAAGGGCCAAGCTTTGAATGTATCACTTGCTTTATGCTCCCTGATAGCAAACTGCAAAAGCTGGGAACATTTAAATGCATTTAATTATTTTCAGGTTGGCTATTTCACTATAAATCTTTATTTTTAACTTGTTCTGGCCTGTCTAGTAATTGTATTTGCATACAAGTTCTGATCCCAAACTGACGTTTTCATTTTAATTATTTCTTTCTTTTAAAAAACAGGATTCTGCTATTGATTGCCTAACTTGTGCGTAGACCTTGCTACAATGTAGGTTGTTTCTGAATGGTTCTACATACAAGGAATGAAAATAACTAATTATAATAATACCACTAAATGCCATGGCTAGCTAGAAAGTGGAAATCCCTTCCCATTACATATTTTCTGTTTTTAGAAGAGTTATTAATCCAACTCTTGGATGAAAATTTAAAACCACAACATTCTTCATACAAAAGGATTTCCAAAAATACCATATTTTTAGAAATTCACAATGATTATTCAAGTTGCTGATAAAACTGAAATTGTTTAAAGCTTTTTAACCAATTGACCAGAAAGTTGTATTTTAATAACACAGAAAGGAAACTCTTCAAACCAACTACTGTTTTCCCAACAACTTTTTCCTGGAAAGAATATTTCCTATTAGAAAAGCAATTTCAACAGAAAAGTTCCTGATATGGTCTACTGACTAGAGCATCTGGTGCACCCAGCTGGCCTAAGGTAAGCTTAACTGTGAGAATGTAGCAGCAGATATTTGCCCAACTCGCTGTTTCAGATCATACGTAGAAGAGCCATCAGTTTCTCCAAGAAACTATTCCAGTGCCTGCCTTGAACGTCCTTGCCGTGAGCCAGACCCCGTCCTCATCCAGTCTGTGGCAAGTAGGAGGACCGAGACCTCCCTTTTGGCAGGTGCCTATGGATGAGAAAGCAGCGCGTTTTCCTGTTAACATCTAGCAGAGAGACACCATCTCTATGTCATTAGGATTTAGCAAGAAGGGAGACCAAGGTCTGTTTAATCACCAGAAACAGGAAGACTAACCCAAGCATGCCCTGGGTTCTCTGGAGGAGATCAGCCAGTGGCAGTGAGGCATAAATGTCTAAGTCCCTTCCAGATATCCTGACTTGAGACTCTAGAAGAAAATGCGAGAGAATTTTCTACTTAAATAAATATTTTATCGTAATCAAAATGTTTGGAGGGAATATTTTGATGGAAAAAATTTTATCTCATCACTCTCTGTAAACTTTGGTGTTTTGGATTTTTTTTAAGTGTTAAGAATTTACAGTCTTGTACTTAAAAAAAAGAGTTATTTTATGTTAGCAACATGGGACTGGCAGGGACCCTCTGGGCACTGGGTTTCACGCCTACGTTTCCTAATGCCATATGTGAATTGATCAAGGTCTGTCTCAAACAGCCTCTAGGGCTGTTGTCTTCTTCCGTCCCCCATCCCCACGCCCTTGCGGGACAGCTGCAAGAGAGCTCAAACTGTCAGGTCCCTTCATCAAGCTTCTCCCGGAGCTCAATAACTGCCAGATGATACCCATTCATGCTTGTGTTAGTAGCAAACCTTCTCCCTGCTTCTTTTAACCCCATTGGTTTATTTCTAGACAGAAATTGTATCTCAGCCTTCGTTTTGCCAGGCTGAGCATGCCCAGGTATTTTAACCTCCTTTGATAACACAGGCTCTCCTCTTCCCTGCTCACCTACAAGTCTCCCTTGGCAGACATCCTCATCTGAATGAATCTGACACCGGGCAAAGGACACACGCTACCTTTAAGAAAGCCGTATACCAACGTAGCTCATTTTGTGTTTGCTTCCACATCCAGAGCTATTCCTTCTCTCTATTCTTATGCCCAACCTTAAACACCGTTTATCCACCTAATGGGTTTGAACTGGCTTGAATCAATCTCTTCTCATACTGGAATGTACCTCTGTAAGTCCTCATAGGAAATGCCACACGGTGCCTTTCAGTTTACACCATTTTCCTTACTTTAAATTTCACAGTTTCTAGTCCAAGAACAAGTTTCTCATAAAGAACTAATCAGTTACAGAGACAAACAGACAAATACATATGAGAAAACACATATGTATATACACATAGAAATAAATTGCTGCTTACACATGTAAAAATATGAGTGTGCATATAAATTTGTTTATGAAAAGGACATATGTAACAAAAATACAAGTGAATTTTTCAAGGGAAAGCACTGCCATAATGTTGCTGGGTCAAACGTGGGACACAATGCTATGAGAGTGGAGGGAACATTTGAGAATTGGACTTCTCATTCCAGGTAAATGCGAACAAGTGCAAACCGGGAGACAGGGTTGGCGACTGGAATTTGTCCTCAGCCACTGAAATGAAAATACCGTTCGGGGTCACGCTTCCTGCACCTTTGTTTAGCTCAGCCTTGCTGCAGCCCAGCAGTAATGGGTTTTGCAAAGCCACTTTTTGCTTTGTTAAGCAAATACCCTGTTAATTTGAGAAAATAATATTCAAAGCTCAATAAACATTGGTAAGTTTAGCATGTTATTTAGTCCCATCAATTCTCTTTAACACACTACTTTGATTCAACAGATAAAAATAATTCAGAATTAACTTTCTAGACTCAGACCCTAAATGCATGCACAGTTTCCATGGAAGTCGGCATCTTGTAGGGCAGAATTTAGTCTGTGTGTTTAATTCATCTTAATCACTATTATTAATTCATAAGTACTGTTTCCAGAAATGTATTCAGTTAGTTTTACATTAGTCAAAATCAATTGTATGTGATTTATTTTGATCATTCAAGATTACGATTTTGATGTATTTGCTCTCGTCCTGGCTGTCAAGCTGGACGAGGAGGACATGCGCTGCTAAAGAAGAGTCACCTTCCATCTATTCAATTTATTCTTTATTTCCTTTTATCAGGAATTCACGTATTCTTTGCAGCAAATCTAGTTCTGGTGAGCTTTCAGAGTGGGGTGACACAGTGAATGATGAAATGCCATTGAGATGTCCAGCTAGACCTGGAAGCACAATGTGGGGGTTGTGCCAGACTGGTGGCTGTAGACAGCAGGTTCTCGGTTCTGTAGCTAAACACAAGCATAGGAGAGCTGGCCTGACATCTGGCTCAGCACCATGGCTCGTAAAAAGTGGCTCATATTTGGATCTTCCTTCATCCAAACCAACAAACTTTCTGGAGACTGGTTTCAAGTAAAGGGTTTAGATTCTTCTGGAGCCACATCAATTTCTGTGCTGCAGGAAACATGATATCCTTGTGCAGACTGGGGGTTTTGGGCAGGCCAGTGATGCTTCCGACATGGAAATTCACTTGGGACCTGATCCAAATAAGTCTTGGGTTCCTCCTGTGACTTTGGAGTGAACACACAGTGTCAAACTCTTCTCCAAGCAGCGCTGGGCAGAAGGGAGACACCCCCTGTCTTTGACACAGCTGTAATGCACTACCTATCAGTTCGAATTAGATTTGCAGAGTTTTCCAATTCACCAAACCTTGCCTCAGATACCCACATTGCAGCAGCAGCCCATCCCATAGCGCCAGCAAGTGCCTGAGTGCGAGTTGAGCTCCGGCAGGACAGCTGGATGCAGCCTGGGATCTTGCACCACTTTCCCTTGGGAACTGGAAAACAACATGGCCAGAGATAGCTTTGCCTGGACCTTCCCCCTCAATTTCGGATACATAAGGGGAGGGCGCAAGGATGTCAAAGCTTGCAGGAATGGTGTCGATAACCCCGTCTTAATTGCACAGGCAGCTTTGCTGGAGTTCTGTGTTGGAATAACTTGCAGAATGAAGGCCCTTGGTTTGTAAATGTAAGTGGTGACTTCAGGTCAGCGCAGCGAATAAGGGTTTTGTTTGGCCGTTTTTCTTTATCATTACGTTGAGCCCCACTCATGCTGTGTCTCCAGTTTGCACTTACTTGTGCTCGTTGCCAGCTGGAAACACCACTAACGAATAACCCTGGATGTTAAAGTCCATTCAAATTCCTACCATGATTATATGCCTCCTGAAGATGCTCATTAGCTTCCCCACACATCTTTGTCTTTCTCCCAGTCTGTCCAGTGAAGTATTTCCATTTTGAAAAAGGCACTCCCACTTTTTTTCTCTTTAATGGCATCTCCAGCTAGAGACGACTCTACAGGGTGGAGAAAAGAACCCAGATAAATAAAAAACACAGTCACAAAACCCCGCTGATTAAACGGGGGATCCACTCGAGAGGAACCTCCCTGGCTTTGCGTGGCGCAGGGCTGTTGTGCAGTGGGCTTGGTGAAGCCAAATTCATGAAGCTTTTGTGGAATTAAACCAGCATGCTCCGTACCGAGATGCCTTCACTTCCTGTGCCTTAATGTTAAATCCTATAGTACTGTGGGTCTTACAAATGAGTGAGTTATTTTTAAACCACTGGATGTCTTCCAGTCACTCTGTTTCACACTGGATTAATTATGTAAGAATACTGACTTGTTCGTCACTAATGTTACAACTTTTAAAAACAACATGCTGTTTAAATTCAAGCTTGGCAACTCTCGCCTAAATCCCCTCAAATTTATGGCACCACACCCATAGCATAATAAAATCTTTAGTGGTCCTTTGTCTTTTAGCTTGCCTTCTATTTTTTCTCAAGGGTGTTTTATGCTGGAAGATGCATACAAAAGTTGTCCAGATGTTATTTGTATCAGAGCAGGGATTTCAGTCCAGCTATCTGTGGTTGCAAATGTTTATTTTAATGGGTTATTGTGCAATCCTTGCTGTGTGGACCTCAGTGGCCTTATATGTATGTTCTCAGCGATGCCAGCACATTGTTTGGAGATATATTAATTTACTCCAATAGCACTGTTCCTGGTCACTGGGGGGAGCAAAAAATGTAACACCTGTAGGAGCAACAGACGATCTATTCGCCAATGTCCGCGCGGCGGCTGGGTGTGAAGCGGCGGGGCCGGTGGGCGGTGGGTAGGAGGGAGCTGCTGAGACAAAGAGCTCGCCTTGGTCGCCGTGGTATGTGCAGGGAGTTTGTTTTACCATAGCTGTTGCAACAAACAGGGGGGTGGGTTTCTCGTACGTATTTGGGAGTCTTGTAAAATCTTAACCGATGTTTCCTTGATACCGGAGTAAATTGTTTATCTTGTAACTAAAAACACGCAATGTGTACGCCAATTAGGACGGTGGATTTCAGCTCATTAAAATAAATCTAAAATGCAAGTTTCATTATGTGCTGTAAAGACTATGAACAATTGTTGGAAGAAAATATCTGCAGAGCTCGGAGCCTCCCACCGAGTCTGTAAGCTGAGCTGGGCGGTGTGTAGTACTGAAGGTCCATCTGCAGGCCCTGTTCTACCTGCGTGGGTTGTGTAGTGACCAAGGTCTTTCACAGCAAGGAGTTTAAAGTTAAATTAACATGCTAAAATTACCCAGGCTTGCATTTTCCATAGACGTGAGCAAGCAAGATGATGGCAATTAATGCAACGTAATGACACTCATTTGCACATGCAAAGAATCGAGCCCATTTAACCTTTAAGAGAAAACAGTTATTATATTGTAATGTTGTTTTATGTATTAACAGTCACATATGATTTTAATGTGCTTAATTAATATAGATAAGCTTTAGATATTATAATGTCATTTAAACCCACATAATTTCCTTTTTGTAGGAATTTGTGTGTCATTTGCAACTGTTGCATTCAGCTCGCAGTGTTCCAAAATCACGCTTAAAGTAATTAGATTTAAATAATACAATTGGAATTGTTCTTTGTCATTTTATTTCTCAGCTTTAAACCTCACACTTTGAACTTCTCAGTAATAAGGACCAGAGGCTGGTTTTTAAAAGCAAAAGTCGATGGTTTTAAGCATCATATGATTCCTGGAGCACGTGCTTTAGTAAGATGGTGCTAGTGAAATGGGCACCACCAGCAACAGGGCCCTTGTCTGTAATTCTGTCCAGCCCCACTTGTTTTCAACACCGTTCAATAACACGAGGCTTCTCCACAAGGAAATTAGTCCAAATATCTATCTTATCCTCAAATGGAAGGTATCAGGTCAGTCGTGAGAGGCATCAATTCTGCCGTGGAGATATTTTAACTGGGAACGAGTGAAAGCAGTTAACAGATGGCCTTTTATAAATCTGGGGCTGGGATGGACGTTAAATATTTGTGTTCATGAGATTATAGAGTTGGAAGAATATGCGACACAGCCTTTCTGACAAGACCCCACGTGTCTTGTGCGTGATGCATCTCCTGCGGTTGGTCTCAGCGCGTCCTCCCTTGTGCCAGTCTCCAGAACAAAAGGTTGATGATTTAGTCTTGGAGCTCCTCCGTGCTGGGGAAATCCTGGGTGTAACAAAGACCAAATCCTTCCCGCAAAACCCGAGGCAATTCACGTCAATGAGATCCACGTCTCCTTCGGCAGCAGGGTGAGAGCCACAGACCCTGCTGCTACAGCGGTCGCTCCACCTGCGGGTCACGGCACTCGAAACCCTGCAGCGACGCCTGGGAAAAAACAAATCCACCATCTCGGGTCTTGGCAGCCAGCTAGGAAATCAATTGCCTCTCGTTTATGTTCTGTAGAATGTGAATGTATTTGTGAATTCGAAAGCAGCTGCTGATGCTCAGCAGTAAACCAATTTTGTTTTACAAAACCTTTGCTGTTTGGTCTTAAACTAGCGACGTTTTGCGTGTATCCAGCACTCCGCTTCGCATTTCAGGGAGGATTTTGTCTAGCTGCCTCTGTGACATGTGGTAATGCTTAGTGTGTGCTGTATGGCCTGGAGCCATACCACTGCAGCCTGTATGCTCCTCAGATCTCCCAGGCTAAGGGAATCGGGATGAGTCTGTATTCGAATGCAAGGGACCTCCTAGAAAAAGTCAGAGTACAGCGTATTGTGCCGGGACGAGGACAAGATGTTCCTCTCTCGAGGCTGAAGTGATTCCCTGAGCAGGGCTAAGGTGATAGTCTGCTCTGCCAGCGTTTGCCTTTTGGATGACAGGGATTATAAAATAGACCACTAATGCACCGTGAAAGATCTCACAGATCTTAGCCATGGGAAAACAGCAAACAATCCCCCTTCCCAAGGTAACCCGGAGGAAGTGGTGGTGTGGAGGAAAGCGCCAAGAGACCTTTTCTCACCTCGTTTTTTGGGGGAGGATGTTCCCACCTTCCTTTACAGGGTGCAGCTAACCCTGCTGAGAAAAAAGCGCTGCTTGTGTTTCACACCGACTTCTCCCAGCCTCCCTAGGAAGCTGAAAGAGGTCCAGCAGCACCCCCAGTGCAGCCTGGTGGGCAGAGAGACCCACCTGTGTCCATGTGTCGGGGTGGGAGAGAAGGAGCATGGCTTGTGAGGGAGAGGACTGTGGGTCTGGCTTTGCAGCCTCTTCTTGGCGATGTTATTAATTTGTTCTGGGACCTTGGGAGACTCATTTAACCTCTCTTTGTCTCAGATTCAAACCTCTACAAGCAGTTATTATAACATTTGGCTGCATTATGGCATTGTTGAAAGACTTAATTAAATTAAGTGTTCTGAGATCTTTGAATGAAAGGTGCTATCCAAGTGAAAGCTTGTTGATGATGATGACTCTAAATTACGAGGCCAAGTCGTTCACAAGTTTTACACAGTCCTTGGTTAGACAAAGTTATTTTTAAGCAATGTATTTGATGTAGCATTAAGTGTGTTTTGGGAGTGCCATGTGTGTAGACATGACGTCTGACCCACAGTGGGAGTGTTTTGTCAATGGAGGGTTTTAATGATAGGAATCAACCACGCATCGTTCACACACAGGAAAACATGTGCTGGCCACAGGTAATTTTTTGGTTTTTTTAAGTTAAAACTGGGAAGAATGGACAGAACTTTTATTTATTTCAGCATAAATGCTGTCTCAGGTGGGAAATGAGAAGGAACTACTCAATGAAAGTGGTTGGCAGGTATCACGGCCAAAAGGTGCATCAATAGATACCTTCCATCTTCAAGCCTGTGAGTATATCACTGGAGGACAGCATGCAAACTGTGTTGGGGCTTTCACTGGTTGGTGTCTTACCAATAGCAAGGCGGCAACATTCTGAAGTCCTTTTTAAATTTTTATTCCTTCGTTACTTAAGCAAAAGCCTCCTGTGCCTTGGCAGGAGGGCTGCAGCCCCGAAACTCCTCACCTTTCTTCCGCCAAGCTTCTCTTCACCTGTTTCTTCAGCTCAAGTTTCCCTCTACCAGAATCCTAGACACACTCAACCTCAACGCTTTTTCTCATTTGACACCTTTTCTTCCAAATTTGAAAGACAGTTTCCTAACTGCTTTTATTGGGAAGTATCACCTCCAATATTCCCTTACCAGTAATCCCAGCAAGCCATTTCCCCCCTCTCTGTTGCCATCTTAAGCAAGATAACAATCCTTCCTAGCATCTCCAACCACCTTGTTTTCTTTTTTCAAAGTTTCTCTCTATTGCACTAAACCTATCTTAGCAAAGTCACGGAACACAAGTGTAAACACTTTATTATTTTAAATATTTATTAGGATATTTTAACTTTTTTTTTTTTTAGGATATTTTAACTCTTTTTTCTTTGTGGGTCCCGTAGGCATAGGACCGCATTTAGTTGCAGAGTCTGGGCCCATTATATAATAAGTGGGAGTCTTTCAATAGGCAGGAAAGATGGTATTTTGGTTAAAGCCTTCAGGAGATCAGGATTCAGCTTCTAGCTCTGCGTGCTTCCTGTGTGGTTTTGGGAAAGACACTTTGTGCCATAATCCCCCATCTGCAAAACTAAAGATGATATTACATCCTGTTTCTCACCTTCTTCCTGCAAGCTCTGTAAAGCTGCAGAGGCTGGGAGCACTGCAGAACAAATACTGTCGCTTTTATATGCAGCACTTTCCACAACAGCGTTTCCGTCTCAGCTGAAAACTAATGACTATTGTAGTGCCAATAATAAATAATAATTGTAATCGTACATAATACTTTTAGCTTTACTTGCACTTAAGGTTGATTCTTCCAGACTTCCTGGAAGTTTATCTTGGGACCTGCCTGAGCAAAGAATAATAGTATCAAACTGTGCTAAATAAGGTGGATTTCTTTTCTCGTGTATTTTCTCTCTATTTACTGAAGCAGAATGAACAGTAGACTTAAGACTATCAAACTCATTTCACCTTTGTTATATTTAAACTAATTAGTCTCAGAGATGAAAAACACATTTCTCAGATTCCAGATAATCTTAAACAAAACACTTCATGCTGATTTTATTCTGCTTCTATCTGTGCAAAGATTAAACAAAACCCACAGTTGGTTTCATCTGCCAGGCTTTAAAAAAAAAAATCATGCCACAGAAAGAGGAGGGGGGTGGGGGTGGGGGGGATAAATCCAAGGCAGGGTTTGCAGTGCTATGAGTTTGCTCATCCTTAGTTTATCTTCTGCAAATGAGCGTGTATAAAACAGTCCACCTACTGTTCTACTTGCTACGATATAATGCAGTTCCACTGAATGATCCTGTTAACCTAACCTTCAATTTGCTGGGATTTGAACTCTGAATTACAGCTTACTAACATAGTTTAACAGCTGGTACAAGGGCTTCTTTTGAATTTTTAATCACATGAATTAAAGATTGCTGGAGATGCTTTTCAGCCCTCCACTAGCAGTGATCCAATGTACAGAAAGACAAGTATAGGTAGCCCCGGGAGGATTAAGAGCACAAAGGTACCACGGCTTGTGAAGCTATGCTGCACTCTCTGCTTGCCAAATTAGGAATATTGGTGCAAATTATTCATACGATGATAAATTCTCATTAAAACTCCAAACGGACCCTGAGATATTGAGCTTGATTTTAAAATCCCCTTTTTAGCTTATATTTTTACGCACCGCGCAGAGCACAGGTTCGGAAGATAAAGCTTAGTTTAGCAAAATGATTCTTCTGTTCCGTGTATCGAGGGAACACAGACACACGCACACAAGCAAGGGAGAGAAAGAAATAGAGAGAGAATGATTGCAACTGATATCTGGAATGCAATGAAAACAAACACGACCGTCTGTGGATGTAGGGGGGAGGGTGTAATCATTTGTTGCCGTCGTACAGTGTGCGGAATGCGCGTGTTTAGATTCTGCGCTCTTCGTGTCTCCCCATATTTATTCCAAGGAGATCTTTCTTACTGAGAATATTTCTCAGGGAAAGGAAAAAAAGGCAAAAATGTAGCTCAACTGGAAGCTTCTTTATTCTAACACGCCAGCTGATGAGAGCTGGGAGAACCTGGGAAAACAGATCCTGCCTCTCAAGTTCTCCAGCCCTGCAAGCCTGAACATCAACATAATAAAGTTGATGGAGCTGTTCAAACAAAGTAGGGGGAGGGGGAAAAAAATTCAAAAAAAGAGAAACATCAACATAATAAAGTTGATGGAGCTGTTTAAACAAAGTAGGGGGAGGGGGAAAAAATTCAAAAAAAGAGGAGCAGCAGGAACAAGAAAGCATGTTGCTTCTTAATTATGCTGTGTTCTCTCTCTAATGGATTGGCCTCCCCACACGCTGTAAGTAAAGGAACTGGCATGTGGCATCCTCTGCAGAGAGAGGAGCAGCGGCAAGCGTACAGCTGTTCGTGCTGACACACAGGTGTTGGAGTTTTGGATTCGGTAGCTAGACAGATTTTTAAGGGTGTACGGGGGAATCATCTGCCGTTGTTACACAGAAAGTGAGTTGTCCAAGAGTACCGGAGTTAATTATTATGTAAATCCCACTTCACAGCCAAGGCTCGGCGCTGGAATCGGAACCGCGTCTCTCCTGCTCGCTGCCAGCTCCGGGTCACCGTCTGATTTCCTCGCTCTACCCCTTTCATTAAGCGCTGCGTGTGAGCTGGCAGCAGATGGACAACGGCGATAGCAGAGAGGTGGAAGGTCAAGTGACGATGAGAGGCAGCGGCAGCCGGGGTGATCACCGCCCCTCTCGGCGGGCACAGGATCGCTGGGAAGACAGAGCTGGCCATGCCAAGTCTCTGGGGCAGTGATGCTGAAGCCACAGGGGTGGTGCTTTTTGCGGTCCTGGGGGAAAGCTTTAAGATTAGCAGGTGAGGAGAAAGTTCAAAGGGAGATTGGCAGCTTGTGGTGCTTGTACGGACAGTCCTTGCTCCTGCACTTAGTGCTTGTGCCTGCGTGAATAGTACTGAGCAACACGGTGGCTGTGGGCAGCATGTGGTTGGAGTTGAGTGCATCTGAGGGGAAACTGGGAATATTTCCACTTCCTACCAAATCCCCTCTATGGATAGCCAATGATTCGCCCTTTTTTGTTTTGCAAGCCTCTTAACGTAACTGTGCCTCAGTTTCCCCAACTAACAAGCTGTTTGATTTCATCGAATGACAAATATTATCTAAATGAAGGGCAGAGTGGTATATGTCCTGTAAACTGCTATATGTATGACCCTTTATATTTTTAAAGATCCATTGAGAGCTATCGAATGAAGCAGAGGTGTCAAGGGAGACGGGGGGGACCTCAAAATGAAAGGTTTTGATGGGCTGCAGTGGACGGGCCAAATTCCCCTCCTCTTCCTTTTGGGACTCCAAGGGTGGATCAGAGGGCTGGTGTTGGATCTGCTCTCCTGCACCCAACAGCTCAGGAGAGCAAAAACATTAAAACTTCCTGTTTGTCCATTTTTTGATACAATTTCTCCTTGCAAGAATTTAAATTTTGTTTTGCGTGCTCTGGGACTCCTGGGTTTTAGACTTCTGTCGGTAGCCCCGCCGGGTGTCCCTGCCTCTCTGTCTGCTGCTGCCGTGGAAGGCACTGACCTCTCAAGGTTGCATCGCTCCAGTGATGGCTGAGCATCGCTTTGACAGGCAGCACCAGAAGAACAGCAGGAGCAGCATGGCCAGCCTTAACGCTCTCCTGTAACTCAGATTTGAGTGATGAAACCGAAGAATGCAGAGCAGCTGGGACTAGGTCTCCGAGTGCTGATAGTGGGCAAGCTGGGGAGTATCACATTTCTCTCCTGGGAATAGACATTTTTCCTCCTAGAGTTAAGTCTTTTGTTTTGTTTGTGTATTCTGCGCTTAGTTTTGCTCCTTTCTGCATAGTTGACAATGGGAAATAAATCAAATTCATCTCTTCCTGCCTTCAGTTTCCCAGGGAGGAGGAGAGGGGGAACACCCCAGCCCGTTCTCCCGTGACACCCAGCCTTGCTCACTGATCTCGAAAGCGACGCGCTCCCTTGCCGTGGCAGCCTGGCCCAGCATCGCTACACAGTTCCTGAGGTCTGGCTATTCCCATCCATCACAGCAGCTCTGGTTCCAGCGCTTGCTAAATGTCTGAATTTCCTGCTGGCTCAATGAACAGTTTTCAGCTTGTGGTACATTATATAGCTACTGGGTGAATGGGACTGAGCGTTCCCGTTTGGCTCCGAGAGCCCTGTTCACCTGAGCTCGCTGGCAGGATGAATAGTTCACCGCGGGTCTAGTGCTAACCCCCTTTGTGAACTAGCAGTGAGCCATGTACCTTATTACAAAGGCCGACAGCTCCCTGGAAACTTAAATCCACTCT
>NW_010423881.1:2439-2864 GCF_000710305.1 Buceros rhinoceros silvestris | reverse complement strand
AAAGGACTTGGTTGGTAGGCATGTAATATAACAAAAAAACCCCTCTGTTGTGGCAAGATCCAGACTCCCCAGTAACAATGAGGATTATGCTCTCGCATCGAAAATGCAGTTGCTAGTTTTAACTGAGGTACCTTATTACGGATTCCAACAGTGTACAGTTATGACAGGGGCTCAGATGTTTAACTTAAGTCAAGGCTGGGTAGAAAAGAGAGCTCGGCATCTTCTGGGGGTTTTTTGATATGGAGGGAAAAGATGCAGCTCGATACGCGCTGTTTTAATGCTACCTTCCCCCAAACCAGTTCTTTAAATAGCCTGACACTGGCACTGGGCAGGAGCTGGCAGAAGAATGGATTTTTTTCATCTGATGGCTCGCCAAGGGTGGTTTCAAGAAGGAGAAGTAGAAGAAGAAGGGGGGAAAAAAGGCC
>NW_010423881.1:0-2313 GCF_000710305.1 Buceros rhinoceros silvestris | reverse complement strand
AGAAGAAGAAGGGGGGAAAAAAGCCCTTTTGCATGCCAGTCATTCAGTGCCTGCCAGTTCCCATGGTTCTCCTATGGATGGTAGCCACATAACTATTCAAAGTACAGTAAACACTGAGCAAAGTGAAAAGAAACTCATGAAGCAGAGAACGGTGAAGGAAAAGAGTTAGATATGGGATACGCAGTAGTAAGAGTCACTTGGGGATCCTTTTAGGACGTACCAGGAATGCTTACCTCATTCCCAGCATGAATTCTGCTGAATGGAGAAACCAGCTGATGACAGAGCAGCACCCACGGGGGTAGTCAGGAGGCAGTAACGCTTTCCTGGGGTATTAGATATGGAAAAGAGGGGTATCTTCTGCTCTTTCAGCCTCTGGAGTGGAGTAAGTGTGTGTTTTTCTTAATTCTAATTTTTTATTATTATTAATTTTTGTTTATTTTGTAAATCAGAAAAGGAACAGAAAAGAGAGGAGGTGAAGTGTTACAGTTTCCCTCCCACACACCTGATGCACTGATGTGAAATCATGTTTATTACCTCCAGGGTAAGGGAGCTGTAGGTAGAGGTGCTCCACTTGTTGCGAGGCACCTACGCGTTTCCTTTGCTGGGTGCAACATAATTAGCCTCTGTGGGATGAGGGAGGTGATGTACCAGAGAAAACATCCTTACCTCATTCAGAAGAAACTTTTTATAGAGGGAGATAGAGATTATCACTCTGGATTCCTCTGATACAGTTAAGCACAGGAAAAGTGCTCAGACAGGTCAAAAACTTCCCTCCCTGCGAGCGGTGCAATGAGTTTTCTGTATCGGTTCCCTTTTGATTCTTTATCTCATGAAAATCTAATTTCTTTGACAAGTTGACTGGAACCCTACAGATTTATTTGTCATCTACATTATGAATGACAAGAATAAAACCCTCCCACCTGGTTCTGAGGATAGCTTATGTGGACTCTGAAAGAGCCTATCCTGATTGAAAGATAAGAGGAAGTCTCTCTGCTCTGGGATGGTTCTGGGATGGCTCATTTCTCCCTTGAGCTCCTCAGGTTGCGACTTTGCTCCTCTAGCTGTTCTAATTACTCTCCCTGGTGCCATGTGAGGGTCTTCTATGTGTGGCAGGTTGTCCTCTGGTTTTGCACTGTTGTGTAAAAACAAAAATCAAAAAAGGATTTATTTATGGTGTCAAATTATGACTTTATGTATTTGTTTAGGAAAAAACAAACAAAAACCCCAAAACAACCAAAAAGCCCCCAGATCAAACCAGCTATTCCCTGAAGGAAGAGGACTCTGAAGATGAGCAGTAGGAGCCCTTATGTGCTCTTGTGAAGGTAAGAGGAATGGAAAACCGTAGTGAAAAGTTATACTACTCTACAAGTCTTCGTACTTGAGCAGAGCAGCTTTACAAGCAGCGTGTGAAAGACATTGATGAGCATCTGCACATATTTGAGGACCTTTCAACTGCGAGGATCGTGGTTTTCCCCGGGAAGATGAGACCCTTGGAGCTGAGCTGTATTAGTCTGTGCAGTCACAAGGTGGATGCTGGGATGGTTGAGGGCTTGCTCAGCACGTGCTCTGTATTTGTGTAAATAGAAGAGTGTCCCAGGGAGATCGCGATTGTCTCACCAGCTCCCTCACCAGCTTCCAGACCCCTCTCTTGTGCAGCTGCAGCCGTGATTCATCTCTGTTCCCATGCTCTCCTCGCCAGTGAGAGTGCAGCAGGCACCTGGTGTGCTAAATAATCCTCAAGCAGTAGGCTGGGAGATCATTAACTCTTCCGTCACCACATGAGGGTAATTTGTAAAGCGCATGCCTAGCAGCGGGATAGGATCCCATAGGAAAGCGGTGGAAGTCCTGTTTCTTATTGAAAAGGTGTAATGGAGGAGCATAATGTTGCAGATCTAATGTTTGGGGCAGCCTAGTTCAGAGAAATGGAAGAAAACAAACAAAAAAAGTTGCTCTTAAGTGTGTATGGGTCTTCTCCAAACACTTGCAAGTCATGCTGGAGAGGACAGATGTGAGATGGAGATATGAGAGGCTGAAAGCCTCTTAGCCCCCATCTCAGCTGGGGGGAGGCAGAGAGCATTGCAGTCTCAGGGGAGTATCTGAGGGAGGTCATGCTGAACACTGATAAGCAAAAAGAGGCCAAGAGCTCCCTTTGAATCACTAAAACCAGAGATTAGTGCCAGCCCGGTTGCTCCTCGGGATGCTTCCAGCATTGCACTTCAAAAAGCCGGGATGGGGAGTCACCGGCCAAGGAGACGAAAAGCTCCATCCACTCTGCACTTCTTAACATCCCTGCAACTGTTATCTCCGTCACAA
>NW_010423880.1:60290-64625 GCF_000710305.1 Buceros rhinoceros silvestris | reverse complement strand
CCCAGCCAGCAGGCAGCGGAACTGGATCTGAACGAAGAGAAAGGAGTGAGAGCAGAGATAATGTTAATATCCAAATTGGATACTCCACAATTAAGCCCGGTGCTTTAATTGCTATTCTCAGAGCCCCCTGGAAGCTAACCAACGTGAAATCAGTCTGAACAGAAAGCAACGTGCGTTTCCACACTCCTCCCTGCCCGTGTGTGTCCGCGGCCTTGCTACCCAGGGTGCTTTCAGCCTCGCCCCTGCAGTGCCATCCACTCTGTGGTCACAGATCCGTCCTTGTCCCCTCCGATGCCTGGGTGCAGCTCTGGGTGGCCTGAGCAGAGAGGAGTTCCACCACCTGTGCCGCCCGTAGCACTGCAAGGTGGAAGTCTGGCCCAAATAAGGGCAAGCCAGAGAGGTTAAAAAGCCAGCCCCCTCCCCCCCCTCCCCCCCAAGCAGACATGCCAAGTGCAGCCTTCGGGATGTGTAGTTACTCTAGGGTGACCAATGACCACCCTGCCACTGGCTGGGTCTTGGTAGGAGGTTTCAAAGGGTCAGCTGGGCCTTGGTGACCACAAGAGCAGTGAGGAAAGCCACCACCATGCTGCAGGAAATCAGACCCCAGGTCCAACACCATGTACTCTGCTCCGGTGCTGAGGCAGGCTGCTATTGTTCAGCCTTTGCATCCCTCTCACTGAGAGCACCCTCCAAGAAAAACACAGTAGCCTGTGCCTATGTAGGCATGCTTTGTGTCCAGGAATGGTGAGGAAGGTACCCCTCAAAAGACAGGCAAAGAGGGCTGGATCCCACATCCTGTTGTGTAACAGAAGGCGGCCAAGCACTCAGCACTGGTCCTGTGTTGCAGGTATGTATCTGCAGGGCAAAACATGGATATGACCAAGGAGATGGTGGATATGATGGAAGAAAGCCTCCTGAAAGCACAACAGCAGCTGGACCCCCTCTCTCAACATCCAGATCCTGCCAGTTTGTACCTCAGAATCCATTCACATGCTTCAAACAGGGTTTGCTGGTTTGTAGGGGAGGCTATGGATGGCAACGTGGCTGCAACATCACATATCGATATACCATCCGGGACTTCAATGAATTTCTGTGTCCATGTACAGTGGGTGTACAAAAAATTGTATTTTTCATGTAGTTGCAGTGACCACAAGCAATACCAACGTGTGCTTGAGCTCCTTGCCAAACGCAGACACCAAGATTTTAATTTCAACAGCCAGGATCTTCCTGAGGGTGCTGGTAAGGCCTGTTCTGTAAGATTTTCCTAACATTTTTAAGGAATGCTTAAAAAAAGTTACTATAATCTTTTTCATTCTACTGTCAGTGAAACTGGAAGATATATTAGCCAAAGCCTGAAGTATTCTGAAATTATCTCAGAACAGTTGGAGGAAAGAAATGTAGAGTGATACTTAAATACAGAAGTTGCTAACAGCTAAAGAGATTAGTCATTTGACTTTCCCATTCCTTTCACTGATAATAGCGATACAAAAACAGTAGGATTTCACCAAGGGATGTTTCTCCTCTCTGTACGGTGAGAAGGGATAAACTAGGACTCCTGAATTCTTCTCAAAGAAACAAATGGAGAAGGAGCTTGACAAAAAGAAGGAATGGATTTCACCCAGCATATTACATAGAAACACAAAATGGAGGGTTAAGAAGTATCTTAGGAACGATTTCTGAAAAGGGGCCTATTAAGCAGAAGAGAACAGCTGTGATTAATTTAAGCAAGTGAGCAAGATACTTCAGATCATTCTCTGTGACCTTAGGATGAAGGAATTCATCAACCGCACGTTTTCTTTCCAAAATGACACAACTCCACAGTTACACGGTACATGGCAGCCTGTGTTATTGCTCACTTTTAAGGATATGGCTAGTTGCTTTTCCACTCAATAGAGGTACATCTTGTATAAACATTACACATATGTATATTTACAGTTCTCTCTTAAAAAAAATCACAAAGGCCAAGTTCCCTATAGCACTCAGGGGCACGAGTGTCCGACTGGACACCCCTTTCAGAGAAAGGTGGTCCATTCCCCCTGATCAAAGAAATTGAACTCAATTACAGGCTTGCAATTGAGCACGCAAAAGGGCCAGCTGCTCCTCTTCTCCTTGAGATTCTACACAGCATTTAACCCCCAAATTACTTTTACATTAAGATATAGTGTTTATTGTAAATAATGGATGTGGAGGCAGGCTCCAAATAAAAATTGATACAAAATCTCCAGCAGCATAGTACTATGACAGGATTTACTCTTACTAGCTGGGGTTGGCTTTTATTTTTTCTCCAATCAACTAAGATGAATGAACAGCATAAATTGAAACAAACATCATCTCTGACGGGAAATTGGTTTTTCAACCATCTCTTCAATTCAAAAACACTTAAATTTTATTTGTAAGACAAATTGAGGGGTTTATTTCAAATGTGTCCACGCTTACTATAAATTAAGGGCCATATTATTCTTGTCCTGCCTAAGAGAAAAGAATGTGGATGAAAGTTCTTACATCAAAAGTAATCAGGGCTGGTTGTAGCAGTGGCAGTGTTGGGGAGGATGTGGAGAAACAGAACCATTCTACCACCACAGAGCAGCATCTCTCAGCACTGACAGGGACCGAAGGCTCCTGTAACCCTCAGTAAATGCCCCGCTGGCTTCATAAAATTAAAGTCCACTTCCAATGTAGTATGTCCCTAGAAATGGGGTCTGCAGCTAAGGAAAAAGACTGCCAATTCATAGGTCATCTGTACAAACACAGATGCAGTTGCCTCAGTGTGGGAAAAGCCATGTCTGTGAAGAGCAACTCCTTGTGATCATTGAAATGGCTCAATTGCTCTGGACAATTCACACCATAGTAAGTTTTTTCATACTAGCTTTCCTTTGGCTGTTTGCCTATGGGCTGCAGAGCATGGTTACCAAGCCTCCAGCTGCTTTTATACAGTGCTCTATGCCCTGCTCCACTCAGCCAATCTGATTATAAAGTGATCAAATACCTCTATGTCCATGTCCCAGATCTTCCCACTGTCTGAGACACTATAGGAAGTCCTGGTATTCAGGTCCTAGGTATTACGACATTTTTGGAAGACCCCCATTGGCCACACAGGTCCACAAGCAAGGATGCCATATCATGCTTCAAAAACATAAAGAACAGCATGAAGAAATTTTATCAGATAACTAAAGGGAAAGCAAACAGAGAAACAAGCACACAAACCCGACAGTGTCGCAACTACCTCTCTGAAGGACTCAGCTGAATTTTGGCATGAAACCTTTTATCCTTACTTTTGCATATGGCTCAGGACCAGATGCTAGAGTAGGACTGAGCCAGAAGCTACTGAGAGTGGTTCTAGTTGATCCCTTACAAAGACACCTGACACATGGAGACCACTTGCTTTGTTTGCGATCTCAGAGGACACTCATCCTGCCAGTGGCCCTGCAGAAGAGAATCATGAGCACTGTTGCATTTGCTTTGAAGTGATATGAATGTTCTCTCAGCTGTCATATCAGGACACTTAGCTGAGTTCTCATCATTTTACATCACAATAATTGCAGCATCCCCTACCGTCTCTGCCATGGTCAGCCTGTCCCCAGAAATCCTAAACAGCTAACAGACTGCGTTTTGTCACACAGAATCAAAACAAGTGTGAAGTAGATTGAAGGAGAAATAGCTTCCTCTGTGACTTTATACACTTGTTTTATTCTTTTGAGTATGGAACATCAGGCCCTCTGAAATTGGTTTTCCTGGATGGTCATTTATGTATGAAATACATACACATTAAACTAAGAAACTGTAGAGTTCTTTCTTTCAAATGGAAATGTGTTATTTTTAAACTGCAAAAGCACAGACAAGATTTCAAACTGACATTGTCACTTTTTTAAGATGATATATGGCTCTGCTAGCTATAGCGCATCCAGACTGAAGAACCTATCTGTCAAAAGCCACTGCATCTAATAATAAATAGTAATTATCATCAGTCGCTGTACTGTATATCATCAAAGCATGGTACGAACACCAGCCTATATGCCTTCCCGTTTCACGTGCCATTCAGAAGCATGAAGGAAAGGTTGAAGCACTGCCTTGCACCACTCTGAGAAAGAAGCCTTTCTCCTCCGCCTCTGGGGAGCAAAGATCATTCCAGCGGCTGGAGATTTTGTCCCACCTTGCTGGTCTTAACAAGGCATGGTTTCCTGACACACTTGAATGAATGGGAAACCATAAGCCCCCAGGCAGTCATCTCCATCCTGTTCCAACCCTAACAAGTCAAACTGATTACCTGAGGTTTTTTCAAAAATCGACTTTCTGTTTGATGAAAACCTTACTGGTTCTCTCCATAGCCAAGTGATG
>NW_010423880.1:52135-60213 GCF_000710305.1 Buceros rhinoceros silvestris | reverse complement strand
CTCTCTTTCTTCTCTTTACTGGAGGAGCTGCAAAACGGATTAGGCAGGCTGTCTTCATGGTTTAAGGGAAACTGGAAAACCACTTTCACTAGGAGATAAGGTGTAGCTTTTGCCAGCTTATCATGATGAAAAGCTGAAAAAGAGTCTCTTCAAGAAAGTGTCTGCATTCACCTATTCTCCGCACAGGGCGTGCAGCAGTCAGGAAAATCGCCGTTATGTCTGAAAGCTGTCTTCAATGTTCTAGCAGAGGATCCATCAGAGCATTCAAAACTAAATTAAAATCCCAGGGAGGAATAGGGGATTTAATCCTAGGATTAAGCTTTGAAGTTGCTCCCAGGAAATAAATTATTGTTGGATGAGAACCAACACACCAATTATCTAGTTTACTGCTCTTGCTACTGAGAGCCACTGCACACACCCTCAGGGATCAAATAGCCAGTCTCATCTTTAACACAATATCCATATTAAGCCGAAAGCTTACCTAGCCACATTCCAAGAAACTTAGCTTCCCAGATCCCGATATTAACAGGGAAACTGTCCACTACAATAACATAGGGCAATAAATTTCAGTCACTTAAACTCCCTGCCTTTCATCTTTTATCTTGCTTTGTTGTAGGTAATAGAAGAGTAATAACATGCCACTTCTTTGCTCTGTATGTTATAGTCGGGTCAAAGTATTACAGTATCGGTGCTACCATAAATAAGCACATTTATTTTTCTCACACAGAAGGCCTACACAGTAGTTAAGTACCAGGCAAGCCCTACTCCATTCAAATGGCGTCTAAACAAAGCAGTGGGACATATCCAGTTTTTCACTTGCTGTATTCCAGATTTCTTCAGGCTACCCAGAATACTTCACCTTCCCTTACAGAGAGAGCCTCAAACCCTTAATGATTGTTCCATGGGATATTGCTACAAAATGAACCACCTCCTGAGGAAGGAATAAGTAAAGTTAAATAGCTCTGAGACTGACAGAAGTGTCTGGAGCAAAGAGGAGGACAGACACCAGAGCTGATATTTTACTCTAACTAAATGCTACCGGTTAATCAGTGCTATTATAAACTCACTCAGAACATTAAGTTACTGTGGGTAAAAAAATAAATCCTCCCCTCTTAAAAATATACATGTCACCACTGAAGCATAAGCTGTCAGCAGCAGTGTACACAAATATTTGGTTTTGTCCCAAATAATATATTTTTTGCTTAAACACCTTGTGACCTAAAAACACTGTGACCAAAGCATCACTACTTTTTTCCTCAGAAACACATGGCTCACATATTTTCTCCATGGATTCCTTACAGCCTGTAACACAGGGAAATGATGCATGCAAAGAAAAGACAAAATCCCACCCACCTCCCAAGTCCTCCTTCACCTGCAAGCTCTGTCAGGCCTTTTGATACCATTTAATGCACACACATACATATGGAGTGGGACATATCCAGCAAGTGGATTCACTTTGGTGTTAGCGTGGCAAAGCGGAGGCACTGGACAGTGTCATCAGCTGGGCTCCCTGCTGGCACAGCAGTTCTGACAATCCCCATTGCTCGTGGCCTTCTAACAGACCCAGCTTTTTTTCAGAAAAGTTCAGGGTTGATAACAACACCGAGTGTCTCTCTGTTCCTCTCATTCCTCCTTCAGGTGAAGCAGATGGTATTGCAAATAACTCGCCGAGCAGGTGTGGGGGGAGAAATTGTAGTGAAGGAAAATATTATTTGTACTGACAAGATATCTGAAAAATGAGCTGCATGACATTAGAAAAGCAGATCACTTTTCTAACACAAAGATGTGGGTCTTAAAGCATTCTTTGAAACAGAAGGAAAAATTATTTCACCAGCAAGCCAAGAGCCTGTGAGCTGGGGATGTTCCCACAGGGTTTGGGTTAGGTGCTCACTCCAGCATTTATGATACATTTGTACTGACCATCTAAAGACAAATGTTTTCTGTAGACACATTTTAAAGTGAAAAATTATGTCAGTTAGCATGCAGCTGTGATTATGTCCTCTGTGTGTGTATATCCCAAGATAGTTCCTTGCCCGGGGCAAGCAGAAGAGAGATAGACAGATGTTAATGAGCTTAAAAGTAGCTCTGAAAACCACTGTGTCCACCATCAGTTGACAGCCAGCAGAATCAGGATCACCTGCTCCTGTGTCCATTTATTTAGTACTGTCATTAATTGAAAGGGTGGAAGAGCATGTACTAAACCTGAATATTCACAGAACAGGGAGAGAATATCTACCCTCAGCAACTGAGGTTATCCTGCTGCCCCATCACCACCACACTTTCCTGAAAAAAAGATATCTACCCTTGGCAAATTACACAGATGGAGATAGATTTCCTGTGCCTGAGCTGTTTCTAAGTGAGCCAGCTGACTCAATAGTTCAGCTCTCTAGCTGAAAGAAGCATTAAGATTTCTGTCAGATTGCTCTATATTCTAAAGAAAACTGCCACCTTCTTCCCTCCTTTACTTAGACATCCTCTTGCTTAGACATCTAGAAAGAGGCAATAAACAAAATATATCTTTTGCACCCCATCTGCCTCTTTTAATCTTGCATCAAATTGAAACAGATGACATTTACCTCAACTACTTTAAAGTCCAGCAGCTCATTTTTGCTCTCATGTTAAGTCTGACCCAAACTCAAGCCTGAACAGTTTGGTTGCATGCACTACCCACAGACCGTCTCATGCTCTGGCTATATTCTTTGTCATACATCAGCTGTAAACCTGATCCCAAGGCCAGGCCTTACTCAAATATGAGTTGTCTTTCACCTCTGCAGTGACTATGAACTTAACAGTGAGGTCTGGCTTCAGCTGACCAGCCTCTATCCTCCAGCAAACCTGCAAGGTTCCTGCAGCGTTACTGCCAGAACCCAAGTGTTGATTGTGTTTCTCCGGCCTCACAGTGGGAACATGGAAAGTATGAACCATTTCCATGCACAGAGCATGCCTTTTCCTCATCCCTTACCAAGCACTGAATTCAGAAAAGCACACGTTGTTCTGTCCCTCTCCTCTCATCATCTTTAGAAAATGTCCACCTAGAGTTTTGACCACACTCTGGCAACTTTCCCAGTCCAAGGACAGAGGCTGGGCATTAAAGCAAGGCAAGATTTATTTGGAAGGACAGATCAAAGCAGCTCACAGCAAAAAATTTTGGCTTCCTCTGGCCCTCATAAACAGGTTTGTCTAAGAAGGGGAAATCTGTGATTATACTCTGTGCTCTTTTCATGCCATTCTCCTGTATTTATGCTGTTGTGTTGTTCAGTTTTACCACAAGACCATTTGTCCATTGTGGTGCCTTTTAGACACAAGTACATAAAGCTCCTGTAGAGCTGTGGCTTGTTCCCCTGGCTAAAGAGCAGCTGGACATCTCTGCTCCAGCCCTACGGTGGTCAGGAGTCAGTACTCCGGGCTTGCTGTGCTACCAGGCTTTCTCATGCTGACAAAGAATTAGCCTGCAGGCTCTTGTGTCCTTGATGCTCATATCCTTACTCTAGGTTAAGGATGGACATGAGTTTTCACACTACCTGAAGGAATTGTACATTTTTTCCTCATTAACTGATTTGTGTCTTTCACGTGACTCAACTTCCATAGGCCCCCATGTTCTTGCCTTTGCCAGTGAACAGCTTTGTTGTTGGAGCACAGCCTCTGCAGGGGCCCTTGTCTCAGTGACATAGATGGCATAAGGGACAGGCCATGACCTAATGAAGAAAAAGCACTTGGAAAAGGGGAATATCACTAATGCCACTTTTCCCACAGGTTTTTTTCTTCAGAACCATCAGAGGAGGTCTGTGTCTCAATTATTTTGTTCCGTCCTTGGGGGATGCAGAAAGAGGAAGAAAGATGCAGAGAGAGGGGAATGAGAACGGTGGGAGGGAGCAGTATTTGGCAACTCCATGAATTGTCAGTTATAACTGTGAATTATGTTATTACATTCCTTTCTGCCATAGACATACACATTATCAAGAAGGACCTTTGTTAGGCTGAGCAAAGGCAGATTTGACTCCAGCAAACCCAGTGTTGATGGAATGGCTCCTTGTTGGCCTTGCTGTCTTGTGTTATCCAGAACTGGCTGCAGAAATGTCAGCAGACCTTGGGATGCTGTTACAGGTAACTGGCTGAACATACACATTACGACAATTCTTCAGGAGCTGAAGGCCTAGTGCAACGTCTGTAGTGGCGAGGCATGTTCAGAAAGATATGTGAGAGCTACGGTAAGCCGCATCATTTGGAATACAGGTAGGTGGTAGCATGTTACAAAAGCTCCTGTCCACAGGCAGAAAGAAGCCTGACCTGTCCATGATGACAAAGACAACTTCTGAAGATGCAGGCATCCAATGCACATCCAACATTGCCTGTGTTAATGCCCACAGAGTTGGCCAAACATCCTGCTCAACAATCCACCAGTCCCTACATTGTATAGGCCTAGGATACCTTTTTATCCATTTGGCGATCTATCACCTCAGATTGACAGTTTGTAGAGCCACAGGTCCAGCAGCTGGAGAACCCATTGTGAGTAAAACTGTGCTTTCTCTGGGACACTCAAGGTGTGCAGTGCCATGGGACACATCATGAAGGGGTAAAAAGTATACACCTTGACAGTACCTACGACTCCTATGACAACCTCAGTGCCTCAAACTAGTCTGCTACTCGACAGAAGTTGACAGCTGTCCTTCTGCACTCTTGGCCTTAAAGGCTGTGTATTGATGGCCTGAGACAGCTGCAAGCTCACAGCAGAGCATGTCAGAAGACCTTCACACATATACCAGTTCCCCGTATCTGCTGATGCTGACCTTCTCCGAAGCAGAGAACAACATGGTCCCATGGAGTGTTGGTCCCTGTCTCCCAGAATCAATGTTCTACAGCAGAGAGGCAGGGGTCAGCCAGTCACTTGCAGTCAGGCAAAAATCTAAATAGCTCTCCAAAAACGTTGGGGCCAAAACTGCTTTTTCTTTGTTTCCAGATGTACTGGGTTCCAGAGTTGAGGATAGATATGACTCTGGAAAAGACCTTGCTAATCATCCAGGTCCTCATCAGAAGCCAGCAGCCCACCTGACAAAAAAAAAATGCAATAGGAGAAGACGGGTGTCATACACAGCCAGTGTGCAAGGACACATGCAACACAAAGATAGCGGAGGAGTTCAAGCCCTTCTCTCTTTCTTGGGTGATTCCCACTGTCTTCCTCAACCTGTGTTCCTACAGTAAGAAGACAAAAATCTCCCTGTCACAAGCATTGAGAGGCATCTGCACAATCAGGGAGGGCAATGAGGTTTCATAAAAACCCATTCCTTACCCACAGACGCGAGTAATCAAAGCAAAGCTGTTCCAACCTAATCAAGGGGTTGCTTCGTTCTGATGCAGACTGCCTTGTGTCCTGACTGAGGGACTTGGGGAAGGGCTTTGGTCCCCAAAACGTGTGCTAGGCTTGACAGGGCATGTCTACACTGACACTAAAAAATCCTAATTGTGACAGATAATGATGCTATTGTGGCATTGCCTTGTCGTCAGTCAACCCAGGTGCAGTAGCCTGCTATCGATTTGGTCCATCCAGACCTAGCTTATATACATCCACCTCCATCTCCACTGCCTGTACACACATCCCCTTGCACAGATCCATTTTAACCAAAGCAGACTGAAAGTGTTCAGGTTAAGCAAATCAATTATTCCACATAAAGGGGCTGCATAGACTTAAACTGATAACTGGGCCAACCCGGATTAATCTAGTGCAAATTTGGGTATAGACAAAGCTTTTTCTTATTAAAATCATTAACCAATCTAAGTTCTGATTGGCATTGACTGCACAGTAACAAATGTGAATCCTCAGTCCAAGTCTTCTGGTGTCTGTCTTCACACTGGGAACACTCCTGATCTTAATCTCAGAATTCACATTTGGTGGTTTCTTACCTGAACTCAAAGAACCCAGTAAGACTGCTGCTTTTTCCATAAAAAACAACTTTATGGAAGCAGCTATAGAACCATTCCTCACAGAGGAATTTGAGCAAGACTTACTCTTACAGAGAAGCTATAATTACTGAAGAAGCAGCAGTTAACCAGATCATTCTGTTCCAGCATCTCATCTGTGGGCCCTGTATAGGGATGATGGTATTATCCTATTTTTCCTTCCCAGCTAGTTAATAGGAAATCCCCTTTCAAAGGCAATTTCCATTTTAAATCACCCACATTAAGAGAGACATGTTTAATACCAATAAATCCGCTTTCTTAAAAGAGAGAGAAGCCAGGCTCATCAGCTGACTAAATCCTCTCCCCCCACCCCCATTTCTGCCTTGCAATCTGTAGATCTTGCAGAAGGGTGATCTAAGACGGCTGTAGTTAGCTAGCTACACGTCTGAGCACTAAGCTGCTCCTCGCTTTGTATTCACTCTGTGCCAAACCAAGGTCACAGGGACATGAGGAGCTAAAAGACTTCTTGCTGTAAGGGAGCTGGACTTTCAGCCAGAGATGCTCAGATGTTAGGTTTCCACACACCTCCCATGGGAGCCTCTCCCTACACCAGGATCCCATTACAGGTCAGTGTGGACTGAGTGCTAGCTAAATGCTCTGCAGGTGAAATTACTTTTCTCTCCTCCAAACTTCTTGTAGCACACCTAGGAACACCAGCCACTGACTCCCAAAGGAATCCCTGTGCCCAAAACACATGCCTTGAGGGCTCCTCCCCTGCTGAGGGGACCCTACTCCAGCCTCACCATCACTACTTCCCTTCTCCAGAAAGATTTCTAGCCTCATCACTCTTGCAGACTGTTTTACCATACCTTTGGCAGAGAAGCGGGTGGCAGCCTTTCCAAGACTCTTGCGTCTCTAAAGCTGCAGCCAGCAGTGTGGGCAATGCTAAGGCAACGCTCTGTCAGAAGCCAGAGGAAGGTGACCTAAAAGGAGCCTCCCAAGGTCAGGACTGCACCAGGACCAGAGCAGTGGCATGGGTATCTATCTGGCTTGTCTGACAGGAAGACACACAGCTGACTAAGGAGGAAGGATAGGGAGCTCTGAAATCTGAATAAACTCCCTCCTACTTCCCACTACTATGACAAGGATCAGGGGCAAAAACTACAAAGTAAGATAAGGCTTAGGGAAAAAAAAAAAAAAACAAAAAAAATTAGTGTGTGTTCAAAATAAAAAAAAAAAAAAACCATTGGAAAAACAAAAAAAACCTCCATTGTGCTCAGGGAGAAACAAACAAATGTACAAAAACTTAAAAAAAAAAAAAACAAAAACAAAACCCAAGGTACAGCAGAAAACCTTGGCCTGGCTGCCCTTAGTGCTGCCAAGACCCAGTCACACATGTGATATTGCCCTGCCTCATCATACAGCTCCAGTAGCCAGACCTTCCACTGGCAAGGACAATGCCGTGTCGCTGCAACGGTCTCTCCTGGGAGAGAACGGCCATCTCCCTCCCTTGAGCCGAGATCATGACACAGTGGTAGGAAACCTGAAAATTGAAATCTTCTATCTGAGGCACATGTTGGAGACAGAGAGTAATTCATCATACATTTTTCCAGTTGAAAGTCTAAACACCTTATCTGGCAAAGCAATTTTTGTTTGGCTGACAGCACACAGGTCTATTTGCTTCGGAAACATTCCTGTTTCCCCAACAAGTATGCAGGGCTCCAGCTCTGCGAGCACCCCTATAGGTAAGCACAGTCACGCATATGCATGCCTGAAACGGCACGGCCATCAGCAAGTACCTGCCTGTGTACCTGTGTAAGTTAGGGCCTGTCAGAGCGGGGGACTGAGCCCAGTGACCTAGGAGATCCCCTCAATGATGTCCCAACCTTGCAGCAGGACCCTTACAACCCCCATCCTTCCCATCCAGAAGCACTGCTCAGATAAAGCCTGTTGACAGAGGAACATTTCAAAAAGAAACTTCTTTCTTCAAGGAGCATAAAGGTAAGCACACAGGAGTCTTATTTTGTGCTTTATTGTTTAAACAACCTTGGCCTCATTTTGCTCCACAAGTCTCCAGCTGACTGGGCGCCACTCAGCAGCAAGGACAGCTCTTCCACTGTGGGAAACCGCCCTGCCTTTACTGGAGCAGGAAGCCATCCTCCTCCTCCCTCGCAGCACTCTTT
>NW_010423880.1:47672-52042 GCF_000710305.1 Buceros rhinoceros silvestris | reverse complement strand
AGTCTAGATAGCATGGATAATTATATCTGTTCCTATGCTCTGCTTAACCAAAGCAGCATATCTTAAACAATTCCATAAACACAGACAAAAGCACTTTGCTATCAATCTTGTACCTATTTTCCACCTGATACTAAAATCTATTTCTTGATCTGAGTGAATAAACCTTAAAAAAGTAATTTAATCCTGTAGTCAATGGGAAGAAAGAGGAAGGGGAAAACACACGTTGGGGGAGCTTCAAGGCTTACTGCTTTGCAACTTGCAGGTCATAGCAATTAGGTTACATTAGAACACACAATATACATAGACCAGGGTAAAGCATACAAAGATTAATATAAAATGTTTACAACTTGTTCTAAATACTGCTGCCAGGGAAATAATAAAACAAGTTAAGGGAAATAAGCGGGGGAAGGAGAGCACAATGCTCATTTTCGGTTATTCTGAGATCATTTTAACCTGGTCAGTGGACAAAACATCTTGCTTGCCCAAAATCTTTTTACTTTAAAAAAGATGAATTAGTAAGCTAAGTAACTTCTGCCATGCCCCAGGGTGGAGTTAGGTGCGTGTTAGAATGTTCCTATCTCTCTGTATCTGCACTGAACTGTTAAGCAGATGCTCACTGAGGAGAAAATAGACTGCAATAAACTGGCACTGACACAGATCTGAATTGCTGGAACTGCCATAGAGATAAAATTCATTTAAGAAACGTGTTTTCCATTTTCTTTTAATAAAAAGCTTTCAAAACATTAAAATATCTAGTATCTCAAACAGCACACTATACACATATGCAAGAGAAGGAACAGGGACGTAATTTTATTGATGTAAAATGTGGATACATCACAATACTGGACCTCAAGAAAGAGCCAAATTAAAGTCCCTTTTCACGGCAAGGAACAGATCCTGTCCTCATCTACACAGCTGACCAACACTCAAGATCTGGTCTAGTTTGGAAGCCATAGTCCATATATGGGACCCCCATGGACCCCAATAGGAGAAGTACTCATGGGAAGGAAGAGAGAATCCAGCGCAACATATTTTAAGCGAAGATCTTTGTGCTATGCTGATAGCGATCTGCCCTTCCCTCCGTCAATGGATCTGCTCTTCGGTCTTACTGTCAGCACTCTCTCCCAGCCACTTCGCAACGTGAGACAATGCACTCTAGCCCCTTTGCACTGCTCTTCTTGCCAGAGTAGGGCAAGACCCTAAAGCAGCCTATTACTTGATATTGGTGCAAATTCCTCCAAGTTCTGCCCAGGCTGCTTCAACAGCATGTCAGGAGCTCCTGTCCTGTGCCATGACAAAGCCCCAAAATTATATATATAAATTAGTTTCTCCTCACAGGATCCTGAGAGAAGCAAGTATTCTGCCAAATTAACAAGCCTTCAAAACAAGCCTTTGGTCCTGCACTCTAGGAAGATTTAAGAGTCTGAATTTGAAGTACCCTTAGTACTTGGATGAGATCAGGAGCAGGAGTGGAAAGCTGTAATGGAGAGCTCTACGCCCATGCATCCTCTCCAATAACCTCTGGAAGCCAGGCTGACAGCTCCAGATCTGGCCTTCTAGAAATACGTAAAACCTGGACAGATCCAGAACCCCAAATGCCTGCCATTATGTACCAAAGAAAAAAATTGCTGTGCTAGCTTAATTGGTTATCAGGTCTTCTTTAACAATGTGAATGAAGATCACCATGGATACTATAAGTCACTGAATACTTTCAAAAGTAAAACAAGAAAAATCTGAAAATTCCATTTTTACTGGCTGCGATCCCCCACACTCTCCCTTGCATATTTCTTCTGGAAACATTCAGCATCACAGTGTTCTGAGTTCCATCTCTTCAAGCTCCCTTGTACTCACTGTTACAGGGTGAGTGAGATGCCTTTCACGACCCTGTTGTGGGCAAAAACATGGTCCAAGGTGGAATGTCATCCATGTTGCCACAGAAAGCTTTCAGGTCACTAGCATGAAAGGACAGCAATCCAGAATTAGCAAGAATATCAAGATCATCAGAAAATTAGTAGGAGGCTCATAGCTGTACGGAGTTTTTGGTCTCCAGGAAGACACGATGAAGCCATTTCCTCCTAGTCACATTTTGATACATGAACATTCTTGCACTGGCTTAAGGAAAGCCAAGGAAGTACCAGTGCTCCTTCCAATAACACCTCGAAAAGTACCCATAACGAAGAAAAGGAAAGTGCAGCAGACTTGCTCACTACACAGCTCAGGCATAAAGCAAGGCTGAGGCTACGTATCACTCCCAGGCCACGGAGCAGAGTGGGCGTGTGGGGGGGGTCCCAGGTGAGGCTGCTTAGGGCAGTCACAGCCCAGGAGGGCAGCTGGAGCTGGACAGCAGCTCGCTTTGGGCCCTAGGCAATACTGAGCATCTCCATTTCCCATGTATGGGCCGTGAGTCAGCTTCGTGGCTGCTGCTCTGAGTTTTTCACCTAGCAACAAGAGAGACGGATGGATGGGGGGTGTTAGGAGAGACGTTGAAGGAAAATGAGATGAGAAAGGCAGAAACTAAATTGACAGAGAGATTAAGGGTTGGGTGTGGAGCCTGAAGCTACTTGGGTTTCTAAAGGACAAAGTTTGCAGTTAGCAGAGTCCATTCTGCACTTTAGCCTTCCTGGGAAACCATGACCACCTCTCATGGGGTCAGGGACACATACAGCTCTTTCTTGAGTTACGTTGCAGGTTGATGGGCTACTGTGCTTTGACCTGCATGTCAGAAGCTCTGCACCAGCTTGGCTGTGACCAAAAGGCTTTGCCATTTGCAGTGCATGAGCTTACCCCGAACCTGCTTCTCACCAGGCAGCACAAAGTGCTCTGTCAAAGGGCAGCCATGAGGCAGTCCTCACCATGCCCACTGAGGTATGGCAAGTGAGCACCACCAGAGCTGATTTTCAGCTGCTTGAACTGAAGCCACTGGGAGGACTGGAAGGCATGATGCCAAACACTGCCCAGGGGACAACCCCTGTCAGGGGCCAGAGCCACATACCCTCTCTCAGGACATGCCACACTGCAGCCATCACTGCTGGTGGCAGGCTTAGGATCAGGAAGACCGGCCAGGCTGCCCCATCACCTCTTCCCAGAGGAGAGGGTGCACTTAAGAGATTCAGGGGTCAGCACTAGGGAAGGCTGTGCCTCCTCAAGCTCTAAAAAAAGGACTTTGTTCCCGCTTAGCATTTTTTTTTCCCTATCTGGGCTAAATCCACTCTTAGAAAGAGATAACTCTATCTCCAGGGAAACAGGCTCTATGCAGGGACTCAGCAAGCTCCCCCTCTCCTTTCGCCATAGGGTCACTCAGCAGCAAGGCTAAGGCATGCAGACATCGTGGGACATACGGCTCATGGGGCCACCCCAGGCCAGGAGCACTGCAAGTACAGGATGCTCCAAGGCAACATGTGCTGGTCTCCATGCTGAAGCCAGGGTCACCACAGGACCGTCATGAGCCTGACCAGCTCTGGAGAGCTCACACAGGAACAATTATGGAGATCAGCCATACTCAGAAGTCTCTCATTACCAAGACTCGTGCAGTCTGCTTTGAATCTTCTTTTCTGCCCAAAATAGCTTCATGTTCTCAGCACCAGTTTTCATTGCAATCTCTTGTGCTGCCCTCCCTCCCACCACAGAAAGCCAGACGTGTCCTGCTCACAGAAGTCCTCCACAGCTGCACTACAGCACCCCATTCCCCACACACAGTCCTCCTCTATCCTTTCCCCAGCTGGGCACTGCAAGTCCATGGCAAGCTGGGTGGCCAAAACAGCTAAAGGGGAGAGGGGGTGACATGACAACAGGCTGAGCTCATTGCAGGGCCCCACAGGCCCTTTTTCTAGCTAGCTCAGGCCAGTCACCACCTCCTCCCTCAGCCTGCCTATCCTCTAGAGAAGCAATTCATGTCATGGCGGAGGAAGGTTTCACCCAGCAGTTTCTGGTTTTCCTATCTCTAGGCTCAACTCTCAAATGTGAGCTCCAAGGTAATTCACACAGATACATTTTAGAGCAGTTCTTTATTCTCACAAGCCAAACTCAATTTGAGAAAGCTGCTCTGTGCATTAGAATCTGAGCTAGAAAGGAAATGAGCCCGCAAGGGTTTTCTGGGCCACAGTGCCCCACCCATGGGTGCCCATGAGACCTCTCTTATGGCTGCAATCCCAGGTAACCCAGCTCTTCCCTGCATTGGGACCAGCTCCCAAATCTGTGATCACCGCTCCTGGGTATCTCTTCCTTGCTCAGAGGCAGAGACATCCAATACACCCCACATCATGTTGCAGGGGAGTTATACCCAGGTTTCCACCCAGTGCTGCCAGCAGGTCTGCCCTGCTGGGACCTCACTCAAAGAATAGCCCACATCAGCAGTGGATGCGCTGCCTTCC
>NW_010423880.1:19930-47563 GCF_000710305.1 Buceros rhinoceros silvestris | reverse complement strand
TCCCTACACCCCAGACTTTTGGCTACAGCACAGTGCAGAAGCCCAGTCCTGACACAATGCCCACACAGAGTTCATTGCAGGATCCCTGCCTTATCTTGCCTCAGCATCTGAAAGAAGACTTTGGCTAAGTCCTACATGCTGCTATTTAAAGTAAGCCAATTTGTATTCATTCTGCTTTCTACATTCACCAGTTGTTCTGAATTGTGTTTGAAGCTGAAGGGAAGAGGAAATGTACAACAAGAAAAAATTATACACTGGTAAATTTTGTTCTAATCCCTTCTCCTCCCATTATTGCTTACCCTTTTTTGGGTTTCTTTTTTGTTTTCTGTGTTTTATGTATTATTAGCTTTAGCATAATTTTGACTGAGAAAATATGTAGCTGATAGGACGGACTAATTACACTACCTAGAAGAATTAATTACACCATCTGTGACTGACAGTGGAGCCTGACTCGTTGCTTCCTGGTAGATGGAGCTACAACACCAGCTGCCCCAAATCCTTCCCTGTAGAAGGCAAAAGAGGAATTACTGTAGCAAACATCATTTTAAAGCCCTTCTCTTTTTTGAGCAATTTAACATCATTGGGTGACCTAGCCTGACGGGACAAGGCTCATCTGCCTTCCCCTGTGATCTAGAAAGGAAATATTTCTACACCTATCCTGGCCCTCTGCTGCTAGCAATCAATCAGCTGGCTCAGACAATCGTAGGAGCTAAATGGACCAGGGCCCATTTACAAGGCAAGCGGCACAGTGTGGCTCCTGTCCCTAAAGCTACCCTCCTCTTCTACCCCTTCAAACCTCCTGGGACTAGTACCTGGAGAAAGCCATCCTTGAGCTGGAGCCAGGCTTTGTCTGTGAGCTGACACAGGCTAAATCTGTGCCGGGGCTGCGCTAACAATGTGATAGTCAGCACGATCACAGGACAACCAGCACCCTGGTCCTGCCCTTTCTACACACACACTGCCAAGATCAGCATTTCCTGTTGTCCCCCTACTCCAGCAGAGGTGTGAGGGCAGGCTGCTCTCTCAGCACTCACTGCAGATGGTTGAGAAAACACCACCTTGGGGGAAGCAATGGGTTGGAGGCAGTGAGGTTGTGCCTTGCTGGGAAGACTGCATCTCCTATAGGTTCACCCACCAACTCCCCGCAGCCTGCGGCTGGCATGTCATCAGCAATGGACTTTGACTGCAGCCCTGCAAGGATGGTGGCACTTTTGGTCTCTGCAGCCAGCTGAAAATCTGTCCTGGTTTTTGTCCTGGCTTACAATGGATCTGCTGAAGATTGTCGAGGCCAAATGTGGGTGATGGAAGATCTGTTCAGATGCACAGCCTTGAACGTGTGTTTTCAGCTAAGGAAGAGGAGTGGTGCCCACATGGGTCAGAGATTTTTAAATAGTCATGCTTCAAGGTAGCTGTTTCTGCCCTGTTTGCCTCCTCTGCTGTAGTTTTTTTTCCTCCCACTCCTCTTTTAAGCCTACTCAACTTACACAGGATAAGCTGTTGTAGTTAAGACATTAGAGCAAGCCTCTTGACTGCATAAACATGCCCCTAACCAAAATTCAAGACGCCGAGCATACAGCTGTGTGTACACCCCCTTGTTATTGTTTGTCAGGTGCACATTGCAAGGACTTCCCAGCCCTTGATCCCTAGTTTTGACCAGGGATCTGGTTTCTCTCAGTGCTGAACAACTCAGTGCAGTGATTCTTAGCTTGAGAATTCCTCTCTTCATAACCAAGGAAGAGCTCAAGGCATCCACTGAGACTTGATGTTTGCCTGACTCAGTTTTTGTCCCAGGTCTTGAACAGCACTCAAACAATATTTCAGTTAAGCCTCTAGGAAACACACACTAACAAGACACGGAGAGATCCTGGGGAATGCCCAGGCACTCACAGGGGAGGTGAGCTTTATTTTGGACCTGATATTGGAAAAGGTCCAGGATGGTGACAAGGGACCATCAATGCAGAGATGCTCTGGTCTCATCCTCTAGGCAGGGTGCTGAGAAGAGCCTACAACTCTCTAAAGGGCTTTTTTTACATCATGAAATTCCGTGGCGGGGGCTGAAGTACCAAAGTACACATCCTGCAGTGCCAGAGCAAGGACTCATGTCTGGATCATAGCAAATATTTGTACAGATGCATTTCACATGCGAGAAACTTCCTGAAATCCTCCTCTTCTGGAAAGGAGAGGAGCTATGGAGAGCAATAAAGCTTGGTGTTTTTCCTTTCCTCCTCCTTGTGCCTTTCATTCTCATCAAAAGGAATGCTCCACCTCCAAACTGGGAAGTGCTTTTCCTTGCAGGCTATAGCTGCTCCCAGCTCCAAGGACATGCCACCAGTTTCTCTTGGAATGATCATTTTCTGCATCTTGCCAATTTCTGTATATGTGGGTGAAGGGTGGAAGTAGAGCTGTCTGGAATAGAACTGCAGAGCAGAAAGGAGACATGGCAATGCAGGAAGAGGAGCAATAAGCCAGAGAAGGCCTAAGGAAAGTGTGTCTATATGAAGTAAAAAGACATCTGATGAAGTGGAACAGTCGCTGGGGAACAATAGGAAAAATTTGGGGAACAACAAGAGCAATATAGCGAGTGAGCAAAATGGGAGTGGAAAAGAGGAGCAGATGCATGGAGAAAAGACGGGGGGGTGCCAGTGTGCTGTTTGCAATACTGCAAATAGTGATGGGAGGAAGGATTTGGATCTGGTACAGGATATTCATGCACACATTTTTCAAGAAGCTCTTCCTGCATTTTCAGCTGAGTATTTCTGCAACCTTGAAATGTTACTTTATTTCTTTATACCATAGCTTACTTACCTGTAATTTGGAGGTAGTGACAATATTTCCAACACAAGAGCATGGGTATGCTTAAACAAAAAGCTTCAAGATCACGGATGGAAGTGCAAAGTGTTGTCATATTTAGTGGGATTTCGCACACGTATAGACGTGCTCAGATATTCCCATACATCAGGAACTACACGTATGTAGATATAAATACATATTACAAAGATACGTATTCCTTTTTCATTTATTTAGGCCAAGCTGACATTTCATGGTTGCCTAGTTACCAGAGAACAATAATGAGAATCTGTTTAGTACATATTGCATGAAGAAGAAAAGGGAGAGGGCAGCTGCGTATCATGTTAGACACAACCACTTGTCAGATAGATTAGCCCTTTTGGTGGGAAACACAGGGAAAGGCAAAAGAGATCAAAGCTGAAAGGAGGCAGGGAGGCAATGAGCTGGGGTGTGTGGTGTGTGTAGTTCTTGGTATTCCCATGGCACCTCCGTGAATGTGGATGAAAGCTCAGGTCACTGATAGTCATGAAGTGTTCATTACTTTTGTGACATATTCCACTTCTCAAGTTAAACAGACATTAGGAACATCATAAGCGGTTATAAAATCTGCCTCTCCTCATACTGGACTTCTCCTCTGCTGATCCCCATCCACACCAACACGTGCTTCAAAACCAATGCCTTTGCTAGCTGTAAGGAAAAAGGAGGTGTTGCTGGTCAGAGAAAAAAGCACTGCAGTAATCAAACGCATCAAAAACGCACATTACGCCCTTCCATCTGCATCCATTCTCACTAAGACTGGCCTCCACTGCAGCTCCCAATTGGCCTGATTTTGCAAACACATGGAGGAGTCTTACAGTTCAGGAACTCATCTCACTGTTTCACTTCACGCTAAAGGTAGTCCTGGTAAATTTTGATGATGAAAACCAGCTTTTCCAGATTGACATCTTGTGATGCCAGCTCTCACACAAGCCCAGAAAGCTTAATGAGAGAGCTTGAATTTGTCCCAAGATATCATGAGAGTGGTTTATGGTTCAACATTTCCTTGGGAATAAAGCTTCTAGAGTTCAACCTTTCCTGAAGGCACTTCTAACAGCAGATAATGAGGTTAAGATAAAATTAAAGATATAGTGTATTTGCTACAATTCATATATTAAAAACAGAATTGCTAAGCTTAGAGACAGGCATACAGCAATTAAAGAACACCAGACTTTTGCTACAGTTAAGCTGCCAGAAGTTCACTCTCTGCTTCATCCAGATGCTAGAACACAGTCCTCATATCAGGTATCCAAATTTCAGGCAAGACCCTCATCTTGTGTATTGCTTACACACATACTGTGTATGTTACTTATCTAAAGTAAGATAAGTTCCCATTCTCCCCAATCTCCAAGAACTCCCTACGACTCATAACATTAATATTTAATCAAGGGATGTTAACATTTCTTCCAATTGATTATTGACTGTCCTAACTTTAGAGATGTTGTTGTTGTCCCTTGAAGATATCTAGAAACAACTCCTGACAAGACAGTGAAAAAATCTCTCCGCTGATGAAGTTAAACACCAATGCTTAACTTTACTCCAAACAAGCTGTTTGTTATGTTCTTAAAGAACATACATAAAGAATATAAAACTATTGCTAAGACTCTCAGAGCATATATGTGGTACCAGACCCAAAGGACCACCCAGCACAATGCCTTGACTGCCACAGGAAACAGCAACGGCTTAGGCAAAGACAGCACAAATATTCAGAGAATCTTCTCCCACCGCATTCTGCCAGCAGCCAGATATCCATGGCTAAGAGTTTCCTGAGCCAAAGATCACATCTGCATCAATGCTTTTGGTAGATTTTTTTTTCCATAAATGTGTCAAGATGCTTTTAGAACTATTTATAACTTTGCCCTCCACACCATCTAGTGAATTTCACAGTTTAAGCATGCACCAGATGAAAAAAAGTGCCTCTTTTCAGTTTTGGCTGATAAATTTACTGGAGATGCCTAATTTTCATATTAAGAGAAAACAGTAGTTTCCTACATGTCTCTGTGTTCCTCCTAGACCTCTCTCATGTCCCACTCAGACATCTCTTTTCCAAGCTGAAAAGTCCTTACACCCTACCAAATAAAAGGGAGGGTTAGGAACTTGTTGCCTTGTGAGCTGAAACATTGAAATTGTTCAGGATTGTAGAAAATCATATAGATGTACTATGAGGTAGATATTATACAAACATACTAACGAGAATAGCATGTGCCATCCATTATTGGCTCTTGATGAAGACTGGAATGGATAGCACACAACCAGCCTTGGGGAGAACACTATGCTTGGGATAAGCCATGCTGACTGAAGGATGTTGCTAGATCAGAGCAGTAACACCAACCATTTGTTCATAATTCAAACTAGTTTCAGCTCAGCTAAACTGATCGCAGAATCAGCTGCACTGCCACAGAGATCAGATGTTTGCTGTATTTCTGTCAAGCCTATTGCAAAGCCTGTTCCACGTGAGGCTGAAACCCATTCAGCAAAAGTGTCTCTGACCGCCTGAAATCTGATCTAGATTAAAGATCCAGAAAATTTTAAATCAAGCTTAACCAAGCAGGTTTTTAAATTATCTTGAATTCTGAAGGCATATTCTCCAAGCCTGAAGTTGGTGGTTTTTTTTTTCTGTACTCATGTGCCCAGATAAGTACAAAATACTGCTTTTTAATCTCCTCTGCAGGACTTAAGTCCTCTACTGCCTTACCAACCTACCTTCTGGGCTGTGCCATAAATCATGCTGGGAGCAAAGTGTATGACATATAGAAGCTAAAGAAACTACAAAAGAAAGACAAAGATCTGAAAACGTTCATCAGCAAAATATAACTCAACTTTATGCTGCAGCCTATACCCTCAAAGGTTGTGGCATCTAGAGCCAGATGGTTGTGAGAGATATTGAAGTGACCCTTGACTATTACACTGCCTACCTACTTAGCAAGACTAATTTACTTCGTGTTCATCATGCAATCTGAAATCCTCCAATAATAACCATTCTAAAAAAGTCAACCACGTTTTCATATTTAATGTACATACTGTAGCTAAATAAAACTACTTTCGAGGGGTAAATAATTGCAGAGGAAGAGAAAAATTCAAGAGCGTAGGCTACGAAGATGCACTTTCAGCTGAAATGTTTTAAAAAGTGATTAGTTGAGGCAGAAAAACAGGAAAACTCTTCGTATATGGCTAAATCAAAACTAGAGGAGGGTTTCACACTAACTGTGGTAGATAAGTAGAAGAAAGCAAGGCGATACACATGAAGGAAGGGATGGGAAGTGGGTTACGGTCTAGGAGATAAAAGAGACAAGAACAATGAGCCTGAACCATAAAGTTGCCTCACCCCAGGTCGAGGGCCAAGTCCCTTAATCTCCTCTGTCAGACGGCTTTTCCATTTGCAGCAGCGGAGGGTGGATTTTACAAACGGGGTATTGTGAGGATTAATAGTGTGAAGAGGTTTAGGGATATAAGTCCAGTACAGCCAACCACAAGGAGTGAAAAAAACAGGAGCTGGACTCCAGAAAAGTCATTACAAGTTCTTAATATTTTTTCTTCTATAAATGCCACTGTGTTTGAACTGCCTTTGGAGCACCCTATTCCTCCCAGCTCTCCAGCCTGTAATATTCACAGAGCACGTGGTGATTTTGGAACACCTCTGCATGACTCTGGCCACTCAGTGATGCAGAAAATCCATCTCCCCCCACAAGTGTCACAGATTCCCCCCACCCCACCTCATCTGCAAGACCAGCAATGAATTATTCACTTCTCAGCCCCACCTCTCCTGCCGTTGTCCTGGTCATGGGACTAACTTCCCACTTCTCCCCCTTACTCCTTGGCACACCTCTGCTAAGATTCATCTTTGCTCTCCCACTCCTACCAGAAACTACCACATGGGTTGCAGTGAAACAAGGTGAAATATGATGGGGGAGAACGACACAACCATAGCAGTGTTCGAGCCCTCCTGCTCCTTCCTTGCCCAGGGAAGAAAAGTGTTTGGAATCTCACTTTTTCCCTTTTCCAATCCTGGTACTACAATGCTAAAAGTCAGTGGAGCAAAATGAAGTCAACCCATTTTCCCTGAAGGTGACAAGGGAGGACCACTGCACAGAACATCTGCTCCCTCCATTGTCTACTGATGGGAGGTCTGCTGTCCCGCCTACCAGGTAAAAACAGGTTTCCCGTCTTTTTCAGAATCTACAAAAAAAGGTAGCCACCTGCTCAGTGAAACAAGGGTCATGGTGGAGGGAGCTATCATGTGGCCAGAGATGTAAAGCAGCACAAGCCCAGACCACAGAGGAATAGCATGAGGTGATGAGGGGACCTTTTCCAAACAAGACCGGCCAGGTGGGCAGGTTAGGCAAGGCCAGTAAAGGGTGTGAAATAAGGAAACAATGCAAAAATCAGATCCTGAATCACATGGAACTTGCTCCTTTGGAGAGGAGGGGAGAGCAAACCTGAAGAAAGGTGTTGTGATGGACAAAGAGGATCTGAAGTAAAAATAAGGGCTTTACTGGAGGTAGAATCGAGACAGTTTGTATGTGCAGGTCACCCACGTTACCCTACCTGTAATGACACTACAGCGGGGTTTGTCCCCACAGAAATAGCTTGGCCTAGATTTAGCCAGCAGTGGGATGAACAGCACAAGGAGACAGAAACAGGATTTGTGTTGATGGCCCTGCAGACAGAGCTCTGCCACCAGAGACAGCTCTGGATGAGCACCTCCCTGAAAGACTGTAGCTGAAGATGCTGTCTGCCAGATGGCCCCGAATTCTTCCCAAAGCTTTGGAGTTTGTCATGATTTCCTCCTTTTTTAGGGCTATGATGCCCTGCCTCATGCAAAATGAGGCTTCATCTGTTTTAAGCAGTAGTGAGGCAGACGGCTCAAAGAGCTCCCAGCACGGGAGGCTGCAGTATCTCTCCAGCATTCGCAGATAGCAGTAACACTGCTCACACCAAAGGCAGCTACCATGCACTGCTGTTTCCAGTGGGGATGAAACACGTCTCTCCAGGTAGTAAGAAATTTGCCCTGTGGAGATCAGGCTGGGTCAGGAAAACATTCAGTTCAGGAAGAGACTAGAAAGCACAGAAGGGTAGTTTGTAAAGCCAAAGCGGGCTAGGACCATGTCTGATCACCAGCATGAAGTGCAGGGGACCACAAGTGATAAAAAGGAAGAATAAAGTGAGTGGAGATCAAGTGGAATAAGGAGGGTGCTGCAGGGCAGAAAAAACAGCAGATGAGATGGGAGAATGCAAGCTGGATAAACACTATTCTATCCCCCCTCCTTACTGATCAAAAGCACTTTAAAAATAAGTCATTACTATTATGAACATAAAGAAATAATCCCAGTTTTGCTCTGTCATCTGTCCATTTGGTTGAGATATCTCAGATGCTCAGGGAGGGAAGGAGGAAAGGTTGACATCAGACAACATGCATTTGTAAAATTTTATCTGTCAGTTTCCCAGCAGCTGTGCTCCCCCGTTAATATCAGGATTGAATGTGAAAGGCTAGATGGAGGGGAGCTGGGGGCGGAGGAATTATGATTTTCAGTTCTCCCAAGCAATACTTGGCACTAGAGCCAGCACTTGATAACGAATTGACTCAGTCACTAACTCACACAGGCTCCCTCTCTAGTAATGGACTCCTCTCTCATTAGCAAATTGACAGCAAAAATAAACACACTTGCACCCTCCCCCTCTTGTGCTGCTGACACAGCCCTGATTGACGGACCTCACAAGTACATCAATGAAAGGAGAGGACAGTTGCTGTTATCAGCCAGCTTGAACACGGGACAGAGCTAATAATAATACCTCTACGTTTACACAGTGCCTTTCTGTCATGATCCAAAGCACTACAGAGAACAGAGAGGGGTCTAACGAGCTCTGAATGGTTTGCAGTAAGTAAATTTGAGAAAGGGCTATCATTTTAAACTTCTCTGTTCGGCTGAGCAAAGAAGGCATATTTTAAATTTATTCATTTCCTGCTAGCACTGACAGTGAACAGTACCCAGAGTTAACAGCCTAGAAAAGAGATCAACAGAAAGCAGCCAGGCTTTGTTTTGTTTGCAAAGCGAACAAAGTCCCAAACAGTTCCTTTGGTTCTGAAGCACAACGGCAGATACCTGTGCCTCATCCTAGTGAAGAATTCCCAGTATTCTGGCAAGCTTCAGCAAAAAAATGCAAAGATGCTATGCCTGAGTTATCTGAGAATGCAGGGGGGGTAGGGGGAGAGGGAAAAAAGTGTATTTTCTGCCTTTAAACAATTATTTAATCATATCTTTTTTCACCGAAGTGCAAGTAGTTGAGATTAACACTTCTGTGAGGAACTGTCATTGCGCCAGATCATAATGAAGGAAAAATTTTCATCATGTCACAAGTATGTCTCGGCATTAGCAACATACACATCCAGTAACACCAGAACATTATGCGTAGAACATGCCCAGCAGGCTGCAATGGCAGAAGCAAAGCTTCTACTTCTCATCGAAGATTATACATTACAAAAACTCCAGCAAAGAAGCGTTATGCACATACTCCACAGTCTATGTCTGAAGACACTATTTTGAGCAAGAGCCGTATGTAAGTCTTCCAGCACACAGTGTTCTGCATGCATTATCCCACTTCATGTTACTCACTGCACATACCCTTCTGCCTGAACTGTCAGCTGCAATCTCACCGAAAAGGACAACGGAGTTGATCCCGTTCCTCTAGTGTGTAATATCATGGAGTCCATCCACTTTTCTGCGATTCAGTTTATCTCCTGGGTGGGAAGGTTTCTGGCAAGGTCCCACATTTTCCACAGCAGCAGAATTTCCTATGGAATACATTTTATACCAGAGTATTTCTTCTTAAACTGCAGGATTACATTCTTCAGGGAACAACATTCTACTTTAAGATTGTAAAGAAACCTTAAAATACCAAACAGATGTAACCTAATGCCACCCTGTCCTCCTGAACCCATGGCCAACATGGAAGCATCCTTTTCCATTCTCCTCCAGGGAGGTTTTATGCTTGAGCCAGCTCTGTGGCTCTTCAGCACTTTTGAGAAACCCGTAAAACCTTCCCTCTTCCTTACTGGTATCTAATCCTAATAAAACCAAAAATATTAGCTCTATTAGGTTCATCTGAGTGGAGAAAACAGCTAAATGAACCTGGGGTTCCTTAACCCCAGTACAGACAGTGGCTGATTTATGAAACTTCACATTACCATCACTTCTCTCATTTTCTTCCCCATCAGCAGTGACCTGCAACCTGTGCAAAAACTCTTTCCATGTTGCAAACAGAGATGCTGTGCAAAAGAAATTTAATGTAACTTCAATATTGTTATTGAAAAGGATGTGATATTAACCAGAACATTATCATTTTACATGTAAATACATGATTTTTTTTTTAATTAGATTCCCTCTATACATTGCACATGCTGTGGAAGGTAGGGAAGAGTTGAGAGTTAAGAGTTAACTTCTAGCAGAGTTAAGACTAGTCAATGGAAAAACAGTTGTTTTGTTTCTAGCAACTGGGTGGCAAGGCCATCTCAGACCTGGTTCCTGCAAAGAATCCAGCCTGGCCAGTTCTTCCCCAGTCACTTCTCTCTTCTGCTTACCCAGCACACCCCATCTACTGGCATATGTTCTTCACCAATTCTTCCAGACAGGAGTTTGTGGACACCAGTTTGAGTACTTGAACAAAAAGGCATCAAACTCAGATCAGCTAAACTGGCACTAGTGAGTAGCATTAGGCGCTGGAGGCTGCGAAAATCTCAGTCCCTCGGAGGCTGGAGACAGGATTTTCTGCGTGGATGAAGGTCCTAGAGGATGTAGAGAAAAAGCGAATGGATGTCTTTAGGAAGGAGGGAGTACAGGAAGGAGACATGCACAAATCTCCACCTTACAGTTCAACCTATCAAGAACACACCTATTCCTCCTGAAAGCTCTAAGGCTGAGATGGAAAGCCATCATTTTTCCTTCCCCTTTAACTGTGGTACCATGTTTTGCACAAAAATCCATCTGTTGTTGCTGTTCGGTGTGCTTGACAGTTCTCTGTTCCACTCCACCACAAGCTGTTGCTGAAGGGTTCAGTTCTTCTCATCCCAAATCTCATTTGCTTTCTGCAGCCAACAAGCTGCAGCTCTGAATGACTCCTAAAGAGAACAGAAGACTTGCAGCTTCTGATCTTGCTGATGGAAGTATTTGCTTTGTAACCTTTATCTTTTTCTGCTAGCACACAGGAATTCCTCTGTGTGCAAAGACCCCTTTATTTTTGTACCCACCTGCCCCAGATTTTTGCTCTTCCAACCTCCTGCATTGCATTCAGCACATCCTGCCTCCTGGGCCAGACCCTTCTGATAACATCAGGTGAATAGAATAGGAGCAGCTCTATAATAGCAAATTACATTTATTTTAAATCTATATTTGTCATGCCAGTGTGCAACAGAGAAGATTTAATTAGTCAGTGAAGTTCGCCTTTGGTATGTTTTCATGAATACAGTAAGAGTTTTGATGCATGACTTCAGGCTACTACAACAAACCAAGAAAACACACCATGAAATTAAGAAACATAATAATATACAAGAGAAGACACTTAGGTGCTGTTACACATTTCACTGAGAAATGGGCCATCACCAAACCTGGATCAAGCTGCCTAAATCTGGGGACATATTTTAATTCAGCTCCAAATTTTGCACTGCAGTCTCTAGTTAAATGCTGGAAAGAAATTAATTGCAAGTTAAATGACTGCACGGGACCCTGTGCGGAAATGAGGAGAGAGAAGAAATAATGGGAGACTAAATGAATGGCCCATTAACAAAACGCCAAGACTGCTTTGCATTGTTTTGACCATGAGGGCTGCAAAGAGATTGCTGTGCCAACCAGGGCAACACCAGAACACAGCAGGACACTGCTTGTATGTCTTCCATGCTCCAAATCATGGGTCTCTACAACTTTGAAGGGGACCCATCCAGCTGCACAAGTGCTCACACAGCTCTTTAGAGCAGAGGTATGCCCTGCTGGTATCAGTGATGTAGTACAGATGAGTAATGTTAAGAGTTAGCATCAAGAGTCGAAGCTGGACTTTCCACTGACCTCTTCTAAGCAGCTGCAGAATGATATTCTTGGAATAGCCAGACCACTTCTCAGTGAAGGAGGTCTTCAGGTCTGCCCAGGTATGCCTCTGATCCAGTCCTAACTCTGTCATATACGTCTTGCCTGACCTTCTCTGACGAGCAGAAGTTAAATGATATATTTGTCTTTGCAAGCATGTTGTAAGGATTCATTATTTAACATTTACACTTCTCTACATGCACTGCTGTGTGATACCATTTATTACCTTTCAGTCCTTCATTCATGTTAAGAGAAGAAATCAAACACAAAAAACCACAGTTTCAGACCACCAAAAGGAAAACTATTCAGCCCAGATTTCTAGCAACTGCTTTCAATTTTATCTACCATGATTTCTAGCTGACAGAATCGGTGGCCTGGGTTTCAGAAATGATGGTAACCTGCAACCTGAAGGAGAAGAACCGTATCGACAAGCTTTACCAGCTAGGGTTCTGCTGACGAATTCCTTACAGCTTTACTGTGCTTGCAGCGCCCATTAATGCATGTCTGTCTTTGCCACAAGCATTTCTACATAGCAGAGTATGAGAAAGAAAACAGCATCTGCAAGCAGACACCTGGGGTTTGCATCCAGGTGTGAGCAGCCTGGGCTTTTTCACTTGACTCAGGTTATGAAGAAGCCGTGCTTGAAGCACACAGATGAGAAGCAGTGTGGGAAGGTCTTACCAAAACTGTCTCTGTCACTCCAGGACTGAAGAGATTTCATTCTCCAAGAGCTGCCAATCTAGTACTTTTTTGCTAGTGATAATATTTTCTAAGTTTAAAAATAAACTTAGTGAAGTATGTGCTACCTAACAATGTATGTCTCTTCAGTCTTGGGGAAAAAAGAAAAAAAAAGAAAAAGAAAGAAAAAACAGGCTGAGTATCAAGCACTGCAAACCAGTATCAGGTATAACCAAATTACAGCTTAATATGTTTCAGGTATCCCATTTAGAGCTTCAGATCTTTCAAGGAAATAGGTTTTCCCCACTGAGAAATGTATATGCAGTGAAACTAAAGCAACATTAGCCCCATGTGAACCAAAAGTAGGTTGGATATCTATTTTAAATAATCACCCAAATGTTAATTTTTCATAATGGAAGAAAGAAGACCTGAGAGGAGAGGAGAAGAACATTCTCTCCTAAACCTTACGTTCATCTCCAAACTACTGTCTTGGCTCCTCAAGCCCAGGGTGGTTAAATACATAAAATTCTGCTTTCATTGTCATTTGCCATCTTTAGAGAGAGGGCAGGGCACCAATGGCCTGGAGATCCCTCTTTCAATATTTGGGCCACCGTCCAAGTGTCATTTAGCATGAGAGGAAAATGGGTGGCAGAGTGAGGGAGAGAATCCCAGTGTATGTCCAAGCATTGATGTCCAAATCCTTCTTCCATCTGACATCCATCCTCCCTCTCCCCTTCCTCACTTGGGAGGCAGATCCCTCGGGAGCACTGGCATTCCAGGTGGCCGTGGGACAGGGAGATGTGTCCCGGCTGCGTGTGGGGCTCCTCCAGCTTCCCCCACACTGCCCCTCCACGCATAAGAGAGAATAAAAAATCCGCAGGCAAAGGAGGAAGGCAAGTGCTGCTAAGTGGCTCATTGGTTTCTATGGCAACCGGCTCCGCTCTACTCCAGCTGCTTACCCCACAGTCCCTCTGTCACCCTATTTTTAGCTGAAAAAAAATCAAAGAAAGAGGAAAAGTGGAGGGGGTTTCAAGAGGAGAGAGTTGGGAGACCTTCTTGTTTTTTACAGAGAGGAGGTTAATATGGATGCAGCCTTGTCTTGCTTTTAATCACAAGTTAAATCCTCCCCGTGGAGGTTTCCTGTGGGACGACTCAGACCTGATGCACAGTCAGGTCCCATATTTGCTAAGACCATGGAGCAGCATGCAAGCGAGGCAGCCCAGCCATCCCCCCGTGAGCACGCAAAGCAGCTGGGCTGTGATTTTGACCTTGGCATTGAAACTGGAAGGAGCAAGGGCTTTTGGTACTTGGGAAAAAACCTGTCCCCTCCCACAACCTTACACAATGAAGTGATGGTGATCAGCACAGCAACACTTTGTTAACTCTTTGGTCTAAAAAGTTACTTCCTTTTTCAAAAAAAAAAAAAAAAATCGAGTCTGTCCATGTTGTCTCTGTCCTGCATGGTGCAAGAAAATCCTCACAATGGATGCAACAAGTTTTGCTCAAATACCTCATCAATGGAAGACCCAGAACCAAATTTATCTGAGCTGTACCTAGGCTACACTTTAGTTATCAGACTTTGGTATTGAACTGCAGTTGCTGAACTGCAACGGAGCTGCTGGTAAATCTAGAGCAAAGATTTTGTAACCTGCAGTTTTAGTATGCATAGGAGTGTGTGTTCACAAAAGCAAGGGTCCCTTAGTCTCTTGTGAGAGACTGACTACCTGCCTTTCTGAAACGGATGTACCCAAACACTCTGAGGTACAGCTATTTCAACAGATATTTCTAGCTTCATTCCCCTCCTTCTCCCTAGAAATTCCAGAAGTTTTATAATGACATTTTGCAATTATCCTCAAAATAATAATAATCCTCAAACTCCAAATCAAGGCAGATTGATGTCATAAACATCTATATTCACTTTCTTCATTTCAACTGCCATGACATTTGATGCTTGCCTCCAAACCGTTCCTGCTAAGAGGGTTGTGGAAGACTACTTTTCTACCGCTCATTTTCATTTGCTGCCATGAGAAGGGATATTGATCTGTGTACCTCTGCTCACACAGCAAGGCTTCCCATTTTGGAGCTGTGATATTGTTGGACTAAGAGGACAAGGAAAAGATCGATTATTTCTAACAATGATCACCTTTAAGAAGTGGTGCGTTGGTAAAATGACTTACTAGTCCAAGTATCACATTTGCAGTCTCTGCAATGAGTTCCATATCATGGCAGGCATTAACACTCTTGCCGTAGATAAAGGCAGTATATTGGGAGGGAATCATCCACTTTAAAAATGTTATTGGCTGTGGCACGTGATGGTATAGACTGTACAGGGCTTAAGAGGAACTACACAAATGGAGCAGGAGTCTAGCAGAGTCTAGCAGTGTCCACACCAAACAGCATAAAAAGTGTCAGGGCACTGGAAGAGCTGGGGGCTCCCCAGGGATATCCCACCACTCTAGGCAGGGAGAAGGGCAGCTGAGGGGAACCGTGAGCAATCCTGGCCCTGGTGCCTCAGGGCCCGTGGCTGAGCAGGGCAAGGCTGTAGGGAGCTGGAGAGCAGCCTTGCTGCAGTGTTGCTGGGCCAGGGACTGATGGCCCTTGGGGGCTAAAATGGAGTCCTGGGACCTAAGCAGCATGGGGGGAGCCTCAGGAGATGCTGGACAAGGACAGTCAGGATTGGTGGTACCCTCGGAGCTCTGAAAGGAAGTTGTAGAAAAAGGCTCAAGAAACATTGTAATTCCCAAGAATCTAGAAACTGGCTCACTCTGTAGAGCCACTGGGATTTTTTACTTTCGTTTGCAGCCTCCAGAACACCCAGTGTCAACATGCCTTGTGGTTTAATTGTGTGAGGTACTTGAGTACTGTATTTGCCAATTTTTCTCTGAATGACTTTCTGTTACTTTCTGGAGAGACATGAAGAAAAGGTGTTCCCGATAGACCTCTTCTGATACATGTTACTTTAGACATTTTGATCAAGTCCCTTCTCACTACATTTCATTTCTTGAAGCCAGTACCAAGCCTATCCTCACAAGGGACCTTGTAAAACCCATTAGCAGTATCTGTCCTGGCAGGAAACACCACACTCACCTTAAAACCCTCCCGCATCCTACATCCTGCATCCTGCATCCCCACACATTTTGGGGAACTGCCCAGGTGAAAACTCACACAAGAAAACAGAGAGAGGATTGAGAACTACAAATCTTCCTCTGTCAGCCCTGGAAGATTGGAGAGCCCTGAAAAAAACCACAAGGGTGGTAGAAGAGGTACAGGATACTCAAGTACTCGATCGGGCCTGCTCTGCAAGGAAACTTGCTGCAGGAGGCCTCTGGCCAGCTGAGAAAAGATGCACGGCAAAAGTGAGGGGCAGTGAAGGCAGAAGCAGAAATGACCTGAAGGAAAGCAGCAAATGTGACTACAGGACAAGGAGGAAGAGAGAGAGAGAGAAAACACATGACAGTAAGCACACGTGCACAGCCAGGACGGGTGGCAGCCTTGTATTGGATGGATAATCTCGTGCCCTGAGCAGTGAGTGAGTGAGTGAATAACCTCTTTTAAAAAGGGCAGACAAGGATGGAAGAGAAAATAACCAAATGTGCATCCTCACTTGCCTCTGCAGGTTAAGTAGAGAGGTGGAAGCTCTGTGACTACCAGACAAGTGACTTTACTGAGGAACTGTGTCCCATTTGCAAAATGGGAGGCTATGATCCTGACCTTCCTTGTAGAGCATTTTCCTATCTACAGATGGAAATCACTAGCTCTAGGTGGGGATTCTGATCATTATTTATTCTGCTTTCTGACAAGAGGAGTATACAAACACTTCCAGATGAAGTGTGTGTGCACATTTAATATTAATTTTTGGCAAGTAGTCACGTGCAGCCTTGACATTTGTTTTCCATGTATAGTAGCAAGGAAACTTGAGCCTTTGAATGCTTATGAGAAATGAGCACATGCAAACACTGCTGACAGAAGATAATCTTTAAAACCTGACTATTTTCACTTCTTTTTTATTGCTTATTTGTCCTAACTCAGCATATTTTAACCTCCAGACGTTGTCTCCCATAGGTTATAGGAAACTCAGACTGTCAAATGAAGTTGAGGCACTGCAAAGGTGGCACTTAGGAACACATACAGACTGAAACTGATAGAGATACATGGAGAGAAATCTTGAAGAGGTCTGATCATAGTGTAAGGCCCAACAAAAAATCCTCCACTCATCAGTGGTGACCCTCAACTCTATCACCACCATAAACTAGAAGACCAAGTTAAAAAGAGAAAGCTATAACAATTATCAAATGTGATCAGTCCCATTGATCAGCCTATTGTATTGTACCTCCAGACAGTCCATGGCAGCAAGGTGATACAAAAGTCTTCAGTTTGGGTGACACAGCCTAAAACTCAGGACTGACTCCTTCACTGGAGTACCAGGGCTGCCAACAAACACATGAAGAGCAACTAAAAGACATCAAAGTCTATTTGTTCTGCAGAGCTATTGGATAAATCCCTCCTGATAGTGGTCCTCAGGATGACTGAGGTACAAAGCTGGTGGGTACCAGAGACCACTCCAACAACTGACATCTCTCTAACAATCTCAGATCCCTCAGCCTCAGGGGGGAGCAAGATAAATTTAAAATGTAGACAGAGAGAAGGCAACTCTCCCGGAGCATCCCATCCAGCAGTTCTTGCTCATGGGAGATACTCAAGAGAAGAAAGGTGAAGGTCAGATGAACATTTTTTACTCCTTCATAAGGACTTCTAAGCTACTTTGCATTGAAGAGATGTTCCGTTGTCAAGGATAACTACATGGCCATCAGATCTCTTTTAGCAATGTCATACATGGACTTTGATCACCTGCTGTGTTAGATCCTGTACCAAGCTTCTTCCCCTTAATATCAAGCAAGAGTGACTTGTAGTGTCTAGTTTTGGTGTTATGCCATTTGTGTGCCCTGGGTTCTGGGCACAGAAAAATAGAGGAACTGAATTTTGAGGCTCTTTGTTTCCACATCAGTTGTTTTAATGAAGCAGAATAATTCCATTACTTTATAGACAGGGGACAGGCAGTCTATCTTGTCCTTCTGAGGTCTGTTTGCTTGTTCATAATTTGCAGCGGTGATCTTGAAAAAGCTGGAATAGTTTACAACCAGGCACTCTTAGGAAAGGAGATACATCGCTGAGAATTACTTGCTTAAGTGCACCACTCTCCATATCTCCAAGTGCAAAAGGCCTGTCGGCTAATTTCCACTCTACCTGGTGTCCTAAGTCCGTGTCAGTCTGGTGTTTGCAGTAAAGTAGTTCATTCAGTTTATTTGTGTCCTTAAAATTCCAGCTACACCTTGGTATCCAGTGACCCTGATTGCCTTGGCTGCAAAGAGATAGTACGGGTATTTCAAGATCTTGTGCCAGCACAAGGAGCAGCATTAGAATGAAACAGGCAGGAGGATGCTATGTAACACAAGGTATCCTGGAGAGAAATTATGGAGGATACTAGCAACATCCTGCAAGGTGTTTCAGATATTGGCAGTGTCTGAAACATCACACGACGATGATGTTATGACTGCTTTTGTGCTTCAGCATCTCCACCAGGAGACAGCTCACAAAGTGCTTACACTTAAAAGCAGGAAACAGCTGGCTGGAAGTTAGGATTTCACAGCAGTGATGGTCCATAGGAGTGATCCGACCACCAGGCACAAGCATGTACAGGAAGTGTTTGAAAAACTTGTCTTGTGAGCAACTGTGGCTCACCCTTCTAAACAGTCTTTCAATGGTGTCCATGAAGATTCAGTTCAGAGAAGTGATGGGGTAACACATAACCTGCTGAGTTTGTCAGACACTAGACTTCTTTGAGGATATTCCTGCTCCCTGATCTCTCTCCTGCCTCATCCTGCGCAGGCATATCTTTTGCTCCCTAAGGCCTATGTTGATGGATCCTCAACGACTTTTCTCTCTGGTCTACTACTTCGAGACACCTTTGCAGCAAATTACATGGCATCATTCAGCACGAGACAAAGGTCAAACAACCAGCCTGGGAGTGGGCGAGTAACATCATACTACATGATTCCTGTAAAGGCTGTAATAATGGGGATAATGTAAGGGACTGCCATAACAGCAATCTGACAATTTAGTGTTGCTATGCAACTTGAGTTGTGAACAGACTTTTGCAGTTGCTTCTTATTGGTCCATTGAATGCTCAGTGACAGAGTCTGGCAACCATTTCCCGTTCGTCACTTTACCTAGAGCATCAAGAATTCATGTGCAGGTTTTGTGCCAAGTTGCCCTCTTGCAGCCACTACTCTGAGCAAACTGAGATGCAAACACCTACAACATTCCTTCCAATCTGAAAGAGATTCCTGTTGTTGTGTCACACACACGAACAGCTACATACACTCAGACACATTTCTCCTTTCCTTTTCATTGCACATCTGCTCCTTTTTTCTCCTTTTCTACCCTAAGGTCATTATGTTGTCAAAGTGCACTGTCTTTGAAAGCCTTTCCATTTCCATGTCGCAGCTCTCAACTTGCCAATTCACACTCTTTTCTAAGTTTGTACATGAGTTCCTTCATACCTTGCTGTCTTTCTCCCAACTGTTCTCTCAGACTTTTACAAAGTAGGGAGAGAGATCACTATTTTCTCCATCTTGTTCTAGTCACATATCTTGATACTGCTGTGTCCTGTCTTGAAACTTTGACCAGTTTTGAAATCCTCAAGCAATGATGCCTGAAGCCCTCTCCTTGGGACTCCAACATTCTGACAAAACTCAGTGGTTAGGGAAGCTGACCTGCTTGTCTCCTTGGCTGAAACCTGACTACTCCTAGTGACATCTCTTTGCCACCCTCAAAAGCTCTCACTTACTTGCATACTGGTATTACCTGAATATCAAGGCGATGGCTATTCTGCATCACTATTAGCTACTACTCATTCCCTATAATCCTTTGTTATCACTTCCCAGACAACCCTTGCAGTCCTCACTCAATTTGTTGTTTTTCTTGCTTTCCACAGTTTGCTTTCTGGTGTTGCTTGTGTGTTGTTTAATAGCCACAGCTTGGAGTTGGCTGCATTTCAGTGGTAGGAGGGGGAATACAGTGAACTGTGAACTGAAACTCTGTATAATATTGCTAGAGATGAGAACAAGTAAAGGAGTGCTTGCTATGCACGCTATCTCCAGAAAAACATCTTTGCAAATGCGTATCTGTGCAGGCATTGTGGAGATAGGGATTACGTTATGCAGAAGGGAAGAGGAGCTGACTGACAGTGGAGATTTGCAGTCCATATTGATGTTTCGCAATTGTGCATCTGTCTGCAGAACAGCCATGGAGATCTCAAAGCCACTGCACCAAAAAAAGCAAAAAGATAAGGAAAGATAAATCAATAACTTCACTCACCCTTTTACCACTGCTCAGAAGGTGGAAGAGGAGAGTGTCATAACAGTCACACTGGTGTGAAAATTTTAATCGTCTTTAACCAGAAAATACTACTTTGATAAAATCAGTATTTTTCACAAAATCCTAAGTACAAATGAGAAATCCCTATGGAAAAAGAGGCTCAAAGAAAATTTTCAGTATTGAAAAGTTTGCCTTAGGGAAAAGAATGCCAGATTTTCTTTCAAATTAAAATACTAATTTTGAAAGCAACCTTATATTTTCTTATCATATTCTACTGCTTGTATTGTTTTTACATTCTTCAGCTAATAATGAGAGACAATGAAGTGTTCAATATCCTGCCATTAGCCCAGAATCAGGATTCTAGGATATTAAAAACAATTGGTCCCTAACTAGTACCCAGCCCATTTCTTCTTCACAGAGTAAAAATTTATATTGTTTTATTCAGCACAGACTAATAAAGCTCTTACTGCTTTTGACAGAAAACTCATTACTCAGTGGAAAAATCACTTGTTTTTAAAACAAAATATCACCTGTACTAAATTATATAACAATATTTAATTATGATATTCATGGTATGCTATGTTACTGGTAGGATTACGTAACATGCCCTCATATGGCATAACCTAACTCTGCAATACAACTGACATGTGAAATGGGACCAAGATTTAACTAATTTTCACAACAAAACACCAGTTATTTTTCTAAAAGTACCTAATCAAAATGTTAATTATTTTCCGTTCTTAGGAATACACTGAAAACAGTATTTTTACCACTCACAGTAACAGAGCTTTGAAATCATAAACTTTGAAATTTCTCTCGAAATGAACGTTTCAGGTTTCATCTGGCTCTCACTTAACCAGAGATTTATTCTTTGTACTAACTTTAAATCTTCCTATTTGGAATAGTTTTAAGATTGGACACCTTGTCAAAAACAATTTTTATAAATACGACATGCACTTAATTTTAGCTGGTTCTACCAGCATTTGTTGCTGGATAAATCAGCTCATCAGTACTCACTTTCACCTCAATTTTGCTACATTTTATATGCATTCACGGGGATCTCAAAACTACCCCCATCAAGAGTTATAAATGAGGATAAAATAAATCAGGATAAATCAGATCAATCTTGCAACCCAACCATGCCCAAGAACTAGGAAAGCGTCAATGCTCCCACTGCAGCCCTGCTCACAAAATCCTGTTGCCGGGAGGACCTGGCATGGGACAGACACTTCTCCATTCCTCCGCTCATCCCATTCCACACCTTGAGAGCTTTCCTTTCTAGCGAGAGCAGCAAGAAAAGAAGAAGATCTCCCTCCTGAAGCACGAGTCCTTTGCTCTTTCTGCTTTCAGCGACTGCTGTGAACCGCAGCCCAAGGCCTCCACCTAGTGTCTCTTGGCAAGCTCGGCACACCACCCGGCTGCCAATGTGGGATGTCAGTGCGTGCCCTGAAGCTTACAGGCAAAGAGCATGGTTTATTTTTGAGATGGGAGTATTTTCCTTACAATACAAAAACGAGTCCCAGCTCATTATGAACCACCCAAGCCTCCTATGCTGTCACCTAGAACTCAAACACTAGATTCCGGATTACAAACGGAGAATAGGATTCTCTGGTTTTTTTCCCCCGCCTCCATCATACAGATGGTGGCGAAATCCAAGGATTTAGGAAGGTGCAACACAACAGAGGAGAAGATAAGCTTGTTGGATTAGGTAGGACTGTTCTCCTATGCCCAAGGATATCTTCTTAACCTTTTCTCTGCTGCCTTTACCCATGGTCAGCTCCCGAGAAAACTGAAGGACTTCCTAAAAATTCAATACCCACTAATTAAGAGTCACTTAAAAATTAGGCCTGGCCTAGAACAGGTATACATGATATATTTCCAGTTGTGTTTCACTCACTCCTCCACCTTCATTTCACAAACTTGGTGGGACTTTAGGCAGAAAAACCAATCAAGGACACTAACACCAATTGTTTCTGCTTATCCCTTTCTCCACCCCAAGAAAAGACAGCGTGTTCGCTGTTGAATTTTTATTTCTTCAAGGACAGCTAAAGCAGTACAGTCTTGGCACCTGTCAAAGCAGCACCTTTTCCGTTCATTGTCACCCTCATATATTGGCCTGATACAAAATTGTCCTCTACCTTCTCTGGTAAGAGAAGGTTTTAAAAATCTCTAGTGCAGGTGTTTCCAAGACCTTTTGCAAAAGGCTGTTCCTTCTCTGTTTTAAAATGCATCTCTTGATCTCTTGGCTTCAGATATCTTGGAGCAAGACTTCTTGTGCTCCCGTGTGCTTTGGTTTATGGAGGCTAGAGGCCATGTTCTGTTATTAATCACTTGGGCAAGTGGGTGCATATATGAGGATTCATACATAGACCCATTCACAAGAAAGCTCTGTTAAGAGAAGCTCAGAGCTTACAACATGACCCCAGAGCTTTTTAAAAAATGAAGTCACGCTTGAAAACTAGAGTCACTGAAAGCCATAAAAACTCTTGAAAGTCATGAAATCTAACCCAGCTGCCTCAGAGTCCCACTATCCCACTTCTCTCGCTTACAAAAGTCCATCATTTTTCAGCTTCCCAGCTGCCTAACTTTTTGATAGGTACATGAAATTCAGGATGTGTTTTATGGGGTTTAAAGCTCATTCCAGCTGAATCAGTCTGTGTGCAATGTAAAGGTGGAAAGGAAAGGAGAATTCATTGATGGAAGAAATGGTTGGAGCAGATGCACGTATATCACCCTTTGGGGGTGATGAAGGCATCGTGCCATACAGACACTTCAGCATCCTGCTAGCATAAGACCTCCAGATCCCTCTGTGGGAGCTCCACCACTGTACTGGTAGAAGCTATAGGGTAAAGACAGAGACTATATTTTATTGACGTCACTAGCCAGCATTACTTAGAAGAGGGCTAAGCACAATTGCAAAAAGAACTGCCTCCAAGCTATTCTATTTATATTCCTACCGCAGCTACCATTGGTACAGTCATCCTGCTGCTGAAATCCTGACCCTGTCGTTGCCAGTGTAGCCACAGACCTGAGAAGATAATTTTTGATCATTTCAGAATTTGGCATGTCTTAATATCAGCAAAGGCTGCACTGGCAGGGGGTGGAGTGTGCTATTTGCACAGGACCTGCGTCAGGATTGGCATTCGGTGAATAGCAAGACATATGAAGGCATTTTATCCCAATATAGAGAATAACGCATCTTCCTCTGCGTTGCTGGTGGTAACTTTGGCAGTCCAAGGAACAATGGTAATTGCTTGTTACTGTGGAAACAAGACCTCCAGAAATAACAGTAATGAGCCAGCAGGGTCGTGGGAGAAATACAAGCATACTGTCTCCTGCAAACACACTTGATTTGGCTGTACACAAGAGATGGGGCTCTGGGGAGAGGATCAATTTGAATGCAACAGGCACCCAGCACAACATCCACGCATACCCTATGCCAGCCTGAGCCTCCAAAAAATTTATGTGACTTGAAAAAAAGCTCAGATACCTTTGGAAAACATTGCTTCTCACCTCCTTACCTGCCTTAGACTCGGGGGGAGCTTCCTTTGAAAGGAGCCATTTTGTGATTTACGTAATAGACGTGATAGGAAGCTGTCTCTAAAAATCTCGGGGGCGGGGGGGGGAAACACATTCTTACAAATTTCCCTACCCAGTTCTGCAGATGCAACAGATATTGGTAATCTGGGAGATGTGTCTATGAGCACATGAACGGCAAGGTCCTTTTGCTAATAACAGTTTGTTGGTGACCCACCACTCCACTCAAAACAAGATGAAAGAAGGGAAGCATAAAGCAGAAGAGGGGAAAGGAGGTAGGAGACACCAGAGAGCTTACTGCAGCCTCAGCACAGCGTCTTTTTCTCCTTTCGTGCTGTGTTGCCCTTGACAAAGAGAGAAAATAGTGTAAAGGAAGCGAGATGGTGGATGGCAACCTATGAACACAGCTATTTCATACTCCACATCCTTCTGCCTTGTAAAGTACCCAAAATGCTGTTTTCTGTCCCCAGGTCCTACTGCCACAGCAGTGTGGTGGGTGGCTGCATGTTTACAGCCAGCTCAGCTTCATGTGCCTGGTGCCAGGAAGTGGACCTAATGTTCAGACTGCACTGAAGGAGACATACCTCTGCCTGCCAATGTCTCTGAGGCCTTTAAACTTTTAGACAAACAAACAGACATATGTTTCACCCTCGAAAAGAGTGGATGAGAACTGGCAGCTGAAAACAGTGCACCTCATGTTATAGCTGACGCTGCATTTTGGGTGGCCTTGTAGTAGCCCCACTGCTCACTGAACACTCTTTGCCAGCTCAGAAGGATCCAAATTGTGTTCAACAGCTCTCTTCAACCACTATTTTGTCTGCGCCAGGCAGATCATAGGGCAAAACACAAGCTGAGAACCACTGAGAAAGGAATTGCTCATGTATGCAAGCCCCCCTCAGGTCTTTATCCTTATTAGGAAGCTATGTTCAGACGTACTTCCAGTGTACTCAAATGTATGCACTAATCAAGAGCTGATGGGCCTTGGCAGAAAGTATAAGCCAACGGCTTGCTTGTTTTCTAATTAAAAATCTACTTATGAGTGCGATTGCAGCACAGGTCAGCTCCTTGAAGTAACTACTGATGCACAAGCTCTTTCCACAGGATGAATCCAAGGTGGTTTTGCTTTTCTTAGTTAATGGTGAAGTACTCAACTCAAAGACAAGCACAGAAGCCTGACATATGAAGGAATATGCCTTAATATGAAGGAATGGTTTTGATAGCCCCCACTCCACGGGGGAAAGAAAAGAATGCAAATGTCAGTCACCGGGAGAAGTGGGTGCACTCAGATGACAGGGATTTATTTACTGATAGTTCCTGTGGTAGACCAGGCTTGCCTCTCAAAAAAGCAAACAAACCACTTTGATTACTATTGCACTCCCTCAGATGTTTTTTATTTACTATTGATTAGCTACACCAAGAAGATTCAGATAAAATCAAGGCACTACTACACAGATTAAGAACATCCCTGACACCAGTGCTTGCCACACTCCATGCCCGCACAAAAAGCAAAAGGATGAGAAGGAAGACTGAGTGTTGTCTACAAACTAGGACCCCAGGCAGAAAGACATGAACTGACTCAACCACGCTTATGTCAGGAATTAGTGGCAGAGTCAGTAGCTCTCTAACAGCAATGTCAGTATACATAGCCTTTGTCCAGAACTCCTTTTTCCTGCAAACTAAAAGCCAGAAAGAAAACATGGGCAAGCAGCAGGAAGGAATTTGACACTTAAAATGGGAAATAAAAATCAGAAATTAAATTATATAGACGGTGGTATGTCCTTCAAACAATGTTGCATTGACACAATATTGTCACTTTAATAATTTTATTTTCAGAAGTCTTAATGCACATGTGTCAGGGGGTTTCCCTTCAAAAATAAATTTTAAAAAACCCAAAAAACAAAACCAAAAAACACCCCAAACATAATCAAACCCCCGACCTGTTTAAGGACCCAAGACATTCTCAGACATATATGTCAAACAAAACAAAATAGAACTATATTGTAGCCAGTAAATGAACAAAATGGCCTCCAACGCTGAGCTACTGGGACCCCAGTTCAGGATTTCTGCATTTCCCCAGCAACAGCAGGTGATGCTGCAGGCACCGGAGCAGACTGTGGTCCAGCAGCTCCCAGACAACCAAGCTGGCTTGGAGCTGAAGATGAGGAAGGATGAAGCCAGTTTAATAAGGGAGGAAATTGCCCCAAACACTGCCCCTTTCAAAGAAAGAACATAAGTTTTACATCTGTATGGTTTCCTCCTGATGGGGTTATGGGAGCAGCTGCCCAGCGTGTAAGGGCCTCTTAGATGTTAAAGAGAGGAGAAATTAAACCTGATTTGGATAACGATTTCTGATGTTGCAGACACGTATTTGCCTAGACCACCCCACCCCTCCAAATCCAGAAGGTTACCATGGTGACAAATTTCAGCTGTAGGTAAGAAACTGTTTCTGTATGAAAGCCATTTTGTAGAAACATAAAAACCAAAGATTAAGCCCCATCGCAACATTTATAGTCTTTGGTGCCATATATTCACAACTAGGTGAGCTTTCTCATCTCAGGAATGGTTAATCACAATGCAAATAAGCTGGTTTTGTTTTAATTCATGTGTTCTGCTAATGGAGTTCATCTCCATACCATAAAACAACACTATCAAAATTTACCAAAAAATGAGGGCATTCATTTGCTTCCAAACTGTGTCTAAGGGAGTTATTAATACTTTTGATTCTCAAAAGATAGATCTATTCCATTGCCTGACTGTGAACTAGAAGAAAATTACCTTAAATCATGTTTGGACTCGATTCATAGCACCTTGAGCATGAAGAGTCCCCAGTGCAGCCCACATCACAAAGGCACAGCAGGGCGCCAAGCACGCTGGTATTATAAATTTCCTCTCAGTAACTCAGGGAAAAGTTACAGCCCAATGCTCCCGCATTCACCAGGTATAAATCATACATCAGCTCATGGAAGCCAAAACAGCAAACTCCCTCTGCTCCCATCCTGGGATGCTCAGGTAAGTGGTGGTTATTGAGCTGCCGCTTCCTCGGTTGTCCCAGGCTGAGCAGCTCTGCTCCTGCTGGTTTGATTTCTTTCAGACTTAGCACAGAAGCAGACGTGGGCAGCTGCACAGCCTTGGACCACACTCTATCATAACCTGGGAGCCAGGGGCAGAGTGCCAGCTGCTAGAAGCTCCTGTAAGATTACTGACCTTAACACCACTGAGGGTCTGGCTTTGTGGCATTCAACGATGCCTTTCTCTGCAAACTCTTCCTCATGCTGAGTCTCACATGGATACGAACATGCCTGTGGCTGTAAAGCCATTCCTCATAGCCACAAGCATAGCTAAGCCACCCTCTGGCTTCAGTAGGGTCAAATGAGCAGCAAGGTGTTGCTCATGCTGTGGAATAAAACCGTGCTTCAAGCAACATATCCCTTTTATGGGAATTGGGAAAGGAAAAAAAAAAGGTTTGGGGTTGTCACTCCTCAGTACTGAGCGCAGGTCCATGATGTTACTGGCAATGCAATCCCACGTGCCCCGCCTCCAGCGCAGGAACAAAGGCTTGATCTTTCCTTCACCCTATAAGCTCATGCAGCCATGTACTGTTCGACCATCCCCTGCCAGCATGCATCACAAGCATTACAGAGCACTGCAGGTATTCTCCTTTTGCCTCAAATCCTTTCAAAAGACCCAACAGTCTGAAGTATCAACATCCTGCTTTATTTAGTCTTGAGACTGCCTTCCAGTAGTCACTGAAATATAGTGATTACAATCCATTTATTGTGTAAGGATTTACAGTGAACTATGCTGCAGTGAACTGTGCCAGGTTAATTGTGCACTGAGCACCACAAATGCACAACTAAAGATCAGTCTAAGGGAGGTGCTCTCTGGGTAATTTATTGTGTCCTTTAGCCATAGGAGCAGAAGAGGGGGACAATCACTAGCCAGTAAAGCCAGTTTTTATCACAGTAGCAAATGTGCCCTTGTGGTTTCTGATGGGGTGAAGATCCTTGCTGCTCATTTTTATTCCTTGGATTGTCATAGGACTGTGAGTAATGCTTGTACTGGAAAGTCCAAGTTAAGTAAAGGTCCAGCCTGGTTAGAGTTCAGATGGGAGCAAGACTGTGTAAGCAATCATTTCATCCACTTCAGC
>NW_010423880.1:13467-19824 GCF_000710305.1 Buceros rhinoceros silvestris | reverse complement strand
CTGTTAAAATCTGCCTCCAGACATCTCCACTCCCTGCATCCTCAGCCAGGACCAGCACTGGCTGTACTCAGCTCAGCCACCAGCCCAGAAGTCTCTGCTCTGCACAAATCTCTGCCTCGCACAAATCTCTGCCCCACTTCCAGAACTGATGAGTATTATCCTGGCAGCTCAAGACAGCAGCTCTCCATGGGAAAATCATGTGAGAGAAGGAGGGACATTCTCTTGGGAATCCAACTTTTCCTGGTGCTGGCAGTTGTCTTCTTTCTGGATGAAATAAAAAGCCAAGGATCTTCGTGCTAATAGTCATTAAATAACTTCGCTCTTTTTTTTCCTAGTACCATTTCAGTATTTTGATCAAGATCCAGCTTGGTTTAATTACATACTTTCTATCTGAATTCCTGCCCAAGCTTCATTTAGAGAAATTATTCATTTCCCATCTTCAACATTATTATTATTGTGCTTATTTGCACGATGTGCTTAGCATTCATTGTACACATCTTCAGTGCTCTGATGGGCTCATCAGAGTGGTGCTGGTGGGATGGAACAGAAGAGCACTCCTCATCTGCCACCCTGAAAAATCATCTCTCCTTCCCATCTCATACAGGCAATTTTGCACTGCTGCAGATTAAGGAACGACCACAGTCACATCTGAAGCATCACAAAAATATTACCAATTCCTCCTCAGGACATGCCTGAATGCTGAACAATAACATTATTTAGAAACAAAAACTTTATCTGACTGCAAATAACCAGTGAAGGGGAAAATGTTCATTTCAGACTATTACATTTTCCAGGACACACCTTTCCAACAGTGAAGACAACAAGGAAAGGTTAGATCGGGCTGGTAGAAATACATGCCCTGGGAACATTTTTCACGTTTCCTTGCAAGAATAGAAGATTTGAGCAGTCTTCATCTCACATGACCATCTTGTGAACGTCATGCAGTGTGTGGTTTTCTGTCACATGGTAACGGGTGCATACAAAGCATTTTAGTTTATGAAACTTAGTCATGTTGAAAGTGATGTTTTCCTTGCCCCAGTGATTTGTTTTCACCAGCTGTTAGACTTAACTTCTCTTGTTAATATCTCTCCTGTAGCCACCTGACTCTTACCATACTGTATCAGAGAAGAATATTTTTTCCTTCTTCCCATCTCAGCCAGGGACTTAGTTTGAAAACCCCTGGAGACTGGCAGAGAGACCAACGTGACAGTCATTTTGCTGGCTCACTGACAGAAGGGCAGGAGCAGGACAGCCAGAATGGAGGAGTGCATAACCCCACATATGCACACACACACAGCTGTGATCGTTCCCAGCACACGAGGTCATGCAAGTATTATTTAAAATTACAATGAATATAAAATGGATGATTTATCACCAACTGCATTATATTCTTTGGTTGGGTAATAATATCCCCAGGACAAGAGAAAGCCTTATACAAATGTCAGAAATTAAGCAAACACCCAGAGAGCCTATCTTAACACATTAACTGCACTCCAGCTCTTGGAGTTCGTTTGCTTTTTGATGTGGATTTGGATCTGATTCCAAACACAGGGCATCAAAATCAAAGCAGGAGCAGCCAGACAGGGAGCCGTGTTATGAAACAGCTCTACCTGTATCTAATCGTGGAGAGACACAGAGCAGTGATGGGAGGAACATTACACTATCCAGCTGGAAATCAACCTCCTTCCCAATGCTGAGATAAAACCCAAAACAGCTGCAGTGACTCAAACTCAGTCTGAAGGGCAAACAAAATTCCAGTGGGGCAGCACACGATGCTCTGCTTCTTCCTGTGGTACAGGTTACTCCAACCTCTCTTGAGAAAGCAGAAAGCCCCTTAGAGGCAGGAACTCTCACTGTCTCTAATATCAAGCCACGTTACCAGCACCTTTCCAGCCTTGCCTTGGGTTAGACACACATTTATCCTACAGAGAACCGGAAGTGAATTAAAACATTAGCATTCCTCAGACACATATCTCACCCAATCTTCTCCCTCCTATCAGTACAATCCTCATTCCCACTGCCAGGAGGACAGAAGGTGCAAGTGTTTCTCATTCACTACCTTTCAGAGCCCATTAGCTGAGGTTAAACTGCTGGGAAAGGTGATCTGACATTTTACTGTAGCACCCTTCCCATCCCACCAGCTCAGATGGGGAGGCAGAAGTCTCCGGCACTGGTGGAAGCTGAAAAATTAGGGACAGGAACATCTTAAACTACTTTACTTAGACCCAGAAGAGAAATCCTGTCCACATCATTAAACATCTTGCACATCTTCTAAATTCACTCATGATTTATCTTCTACTCAACATGTGAACATGTATATGACCCACCTTGGCATTCAAATCTTCACAGCACAGAGGTGTGAATCTCCCCAGTTACACAATCCTGGGTGTGTCACACCCAGCACAACTCTTATGTTACCTGATGGCTTTCTGAGCATTGCAGAGGCTATAATCAGGTTAACTGCCCTAAAGTCTGAGACTTAATTTTTTAAAGCATGTTTCCAGCTTTCATGACAGTGTGGGAAACTTGCAAGCAGACAATGACTGTTCCAACACCAGACAGCAAGTAAAATGAATCCACACTGTATTGCTTTAGGTTGTTGGTGGTTGGTAGTTTAATCTTGTAATTTTTAAGGCAATCTGATTTTGGAGAGAAGGCTTGGCACATCATTCCTTATGCTTGGGGTGGCAGCACTGCTTCCAATAAGCAAACATCCTGCCATACTAACTACTGACATGTTCAGGAACTGGCTTGTTACAGGTATGTTTATGCAACCTATTTCTGGTAGTCACAAGCTCATGCTGGCCCATAATACACCATGTAGACATACCCTGTGATTCCCTGAGGAAAGAGGGTTTTGCTTCGCTCTTGGCTTGCTACTGCAGAGACTGCCCCAGCTCTCAGTACAGTTTGAGAACTGACTTGTCTGTGGTTTGGTCTGAACATGCCTGGTATTAAAATGTCACTCTTCTCCCAAGCCATTTGCTACTAGGGTCATCCCCTTTCCTGTCTCGCATGACTTCAGGGTTATAAGAAGCTGACTCAATGACATTTTAGAACAAAAATTACACTTTGTTTTCCCAGTAGATTCTCTCCTCTGTCAATGGATCGTTAGGACTGAAGAATCCACCTCTTTAACTCTCAGTGCAGTTTCCTTTAATTTGCCAGATCCATGATGCTGGTCATATCCTGCTTAACTTTCCCTTAACTAGTTTTCCCTTAACTAGTCCCTCCCTTCTAGTTTGGAGCTCATTATGGCTCTAGTTGTACTGGGCACCCAATGTACAAGCAGGGAAAGCTCCCTGCACTGATGGCAGTACCTCCTCTCTTGTGTGGCCTCATCTTTGCCATCATGGAGGTTTCCCACATGGAAATGAGGGAAATTTTGCATAATCTGCCATAACATGGCTATGTCAGCAGGACTTCACAGGCCAGATACAGCACTGCTCAACGCTTTTGTGTAGAAATACCAACTTGCATGTTTAGTTTCCTTAATGTTACACATTTATTTCATAAATCCTATTAATATTGGCTTTATTAAGCATTGCCCCCCCTCCCTTTTTTTTTTAAAGGCCAAAGCCTACATTTGTGTCCTATGCAAAAGGCAGTTGTGCTCTGCTAAGGCTATAGTAACATGTTGGTCAAAACTAAGGAGACTCCAAGTGGGGATGCAAAAAGAAGTCCTAGTAAGTAGCATCGTCACCATCAAAACTTCCATTAGAACAAAAACCCCAAAAAACTATAAGACTCAAATAAAGACCTCACAAAGAAGGCCCAGATTCACTTCAGACAGAAAAAGATGAAAAGATGACAGAGTAAAGAAGATTGTGTGGATACTCAGAGTTTAAAAAGTGACCAACCACTACCCCAACCATAACCCAAAAAAAAGAAAAAACCTTCTCCTTTATACAAAGCTGCAACTCAGTTTCTGGAGGGCTCCAAAGACAAAGAGGACGGAAGAACTTCTTATCATTTCTGGGATGGGAGCCCAGATCAAAGATCAGCAAAAGGTATGCTTGGAATGCTGGAGGGGAAAATCACACTGCATTCTTCACATGGGACCAGGTATTTTCCAAAGTGGGAAATGGATGAGGCACCCCAAAAAAAAAAGGGGTGTGGGGAAAATAGCAGGAAAAACAAATGTTTAAAAAGTAAAAACGGGATACATGTGATACATATGATTGCTAAAAATCTCAGTGCAGAGAAGACAGAATGCCTGTGGAGGGGAAGGAAACACAGCAACTAGGAGGGTGGTTGAATCAAATCCTGCAGAGGGAGGGGCAGAGGGGTGGTCAGCAAAGGAGGTGAACTGGCACTTCTAGAAAAAGGAAGACAATTACAAGACACAGAGCTGAAACCGTTGCTTTTTACAAAGAAAATAGCTAATGGGTAAGAGGAGCTGCATAAATGCTGCTGTAGAGAAGTCACCATCAGTTCACGTAGCTTGTTGCAAACGCTGCATTCCCTTCCTCAGTATAAAAGCAACAGAGAGATTAAAAGCCGATAATGCAACCAGGTGAGAAAGAAAAAACAAGTTTGGTTGGTAAATTCTGCAGAGTGACCTGCAAAGCTCAGCAGAGATGAGCTGGATGGGAGCATCAGTGAAGAGCCATCCCAAAACAAAAGTAAAAAGGGGGGAGGACCTGGGAGGACCTCAAGCAGAGAAGGAATAAAGTTACAAGGATTCCCTCTAGAGCTCCCTAGAAAGATGATCCATCTTATTAAACCACAAGATCTCATGAAACTAAAGCAGCCTTCACTCTAATTTGTTTCACACACATACCCTTTTTTTCAGTCTCCTTGCTTTTGTCCAAGCAAACCAGCCAAAGAAAAACTGTTTCATTTCTAAACAGCCTTTAACCAATTCCACCATCACCCTGTTCCAAGGTGTGGTGATGCACAAGACATGAGGCCACCGGGACCTACTGAGTAAAAAGTACTAACAAACACAGGGGCAGCAGCATAAAGCCATACACCAGTGCAGGATCACAGAAAGACTCAGGATGGTCTTTCAGGATGGTCAGCAGATCTCAGGACAACAGGACACCCAGGGTTTCAGCATGTGCATCCAGAGAATTAGGGTGGGAGACATCTGCTGACCACTACTTTAGCCCGTACAAATGCAAATGTTAGCCACGGCCTCAGACTTATCACCTTAAGGCTCATCCCAGGCTTTGAACACTCCACCTCTTGTCCAAATGCAAGTGGCCCCGCATCTCATTTCCCCAGCAAGGATCAGCTTCTCAAAAGCTTTTTCTCAGGTGTCTTTATAAACACACACCATCTCTCCTCCACCGCTGCTCCTCCCGTTCCAAAATAAATGTGTGTAGCAAGCAGCAGGATTTCATTTGGGAAAGAGCAGAAAAGCAATTTCAAACAAGATGCATCTTTAAAACTCTTCAGATCTGATTGCCAAGCCTCTGGCAACAAGCACAGTTGTCTAGGGCTCTGATATGACGCCATAAATTACCTAACCAAGAGCACCAGAAAGAACCAGAAAGTGTATATATATATATAAAAAAACAATTAAAAAAGAGAAAAAAAGAAAATAAAAACAGTTGTCTCTCCCCACCATTAAAATGCCAGAGTAGCAGTTAGAAAACTTCATTACAACGGGGTTTTCTAAGGGGACAGATGTGAAATTGTGTTACAGATGCAATTATTTCTAAGTTGTCAGTTCTGTTCAGTTCAGATCAGTATTCTACAACACATAACTTCTGAGTGGGACTGGAAATATCAGACCAGTTCTTACGAAAACAGCGTCCTCATTGGAAATGTACCTCCTCATATTGTAAAGACAACAGGAAAACCAGCAGAAGTCCAAATGAAAACTTTCTTACCACCAATTTTGACATTTTAAAATTATTTTGAAAAGCATTTGTGTAAATAGCTAGACTGGCACAATTGTCTTTGCATACCAAATGCAGTTGCCAAGACAGGGCCTGTAATCACATCAGCTTGTTTCAGTCTGTCCAGGAAGAAGTATATTTCGAAAAAAGGACAAAGGTCATTTTCATCTGGCTGCAGAGATTAGATCTGTTGAGAAATGTTGTCTTCCATTCAAATTAATATCTAACTAATGTTCAAGATAGATCAAAGCGTAATTAAAATTAAGTTATAATTTTTTTTAGAAATCAGAAATCATTTCAGTAGGGTTCTACAGCAATATTCTATCTCAATAATTTCAATTCTATTTCAATAATTTCAGTGTTTTTTACTCAAAAACAACCATCATTTTAACCCAAAATCTTAAACTCCCCCATTTCAAAACACTGACAAATTGGAGAGAGCGAGAAAAAAAAAGACAGACTGACCTTTTCACAAAGCTTGAGGAAAATAAGCCTGTTGGAATCCACT
>NW_010423880.1:9491-13364 GCF_000710305.1 Buceros rhinoceros silvestris | reverse complement strand
CTCTTTCCCATTAACTCATTCAGGTATGAGAAACTGGTATCTTCCCGGCCAAAGAAAAAAACACCACTAAAATCTCCACACAGAATTATCATTTAGAATCAACATTTTTGATTTCCCACTGCAAACTAAGCTAAGACCCAATTTCACAGAAACCCCAAAGCAATCATCGTTTTGTAAGCAAAAGTGGGTTTTCAAATTTCTGAACTTGGAAAGGAAGATTTTGTAGTCTCTGCTCCCATCACAGCTTCCACAGTCATAAAAGAGAGACCTTTTAAGAGTTCTCGAAGCATATAGTGCTACTGGACAGATCTGTTGTTTGCATTCCTTTCACCTCTCTGTTTCTTTGTGTTAATTTTTAATTTGAATGACAACAGTTCAGAACAACCTCTAAGTTTGCGGGACTCAGTCAAGGAAGTTATAAAAGCCTGAAATTAGCCTTGCTTGGGGTAAATGTGCGGAGTTTACTTACATAAAAGTTGAGAGGCTTTAGGAAAAAAACAATTACGCCATTTATTAACTCCGAGGTTTGGAGGGGTCTTGGTTTTGCTTTTGCGATTCTGACCATATCTCCCACGAGTTTTTCAAGGTGGCAATACCAAACAGGATCAAGAGATGGCAGCATTGGTAAAGCATCCCACCACTCAGCCTCGCTCCCTCTTCTGTACTGCACCACACTTGTTCATTACCTTGTTTCACGGGTGCTAACAACCCAACCTTAAAAACTGCTCTGATTAAGCATTCCCTGAATTTCTGTCGCTTTGCAGCTCTTGTTTATGTGGCAGTATGGTGGTACAAATGCGGACTGGCAAAAAGGAAGTGCTGGAAAAGGAGGAGTAACGACTCCTCTTAGTGCAACACGGACTCGCTCTCAAAGACTGGAACTGTCAGGCATGTTACTGTTACACATATAATTAAGATTAGTAATTGTTTGCCTTATGGTAGGCCCCCAATGCTCCAATCAGAACTACATCTAATCGTAGCGTTGCTGCAAAAGCATACATTAAAAGGCATGTCCCTGCCAAAGAAATTTACAACGTAGATTAGGACACACAGAGTGAAAACCCACTAAATCACTAAAAATGAGAGCAGAAGGAGTGCAAAGATAATGCAGAAAAATCGTTCTACATATGATAGTCCACCTTCATATATATGACGTGTAGCAACATGAAGATATATAGTAAAAAAAGACAAATAATCGTATTTTATTATAAAATTCTCTAATTATCTCTTCTGTGTGTCCAGCATTTTATAAATCTAGCCATCTAAGTCCTATTTAGATGCAGGAAAATGATTGCACAGTGCAAGTTAGGGGTTTATTTTATTATGTAAACATTTGGTTGGGCTGAGCTTTGGAAGATGACCTGAGGTTCAATCTGAAAGATATGCAAGCACTTAAAACGCAAGAGCTAGACTAGAAGAAAATCTAGCACATTTTAACAACTTCCACGCCACTATATAAACACGTGTGTTACCTGGGTGACCAAGGTCACTGTGAAATCCACGTCAAATACCACTGTGAAGAACGTATTTTGTAGTACACAACGTATTCATGACTAGCGTTAGAAATTTAGTTCAAGAAATAACTTTGAGGGACATAAGAGTCATCCAGCTAACATTGGGGCCACACAAACTCAGTATATTGTCTTTGACCCCATCACCTGAGTGTAACACAGGCACTCAGTCAGAGACTCTGTGCCCACGATCCATGGACGGTCTCTAGGCTGAGGGGCTGAAAGGGGTGCTCTTCCTCCGCGCTTCTCAGGTTGAGACTTCATGAGACACCTCAGTCAGTTGAAGAGCTTGCTGCCTCCAAAGAGGAGCTCCACTCCTTCCCACCCACTCCCCGCACCGACCTACAGACTCAGTCCCCTGCAGCACCCACCTGGCTCTTGGGTTGATCAGTGCAACTTGCTCAGGAGCAGAAAGCAAAGCAAACCAAACAACAGTTTTCTGCTATTTCAGCAAGCATTTAGCTCACTAAAAGTTACCCAAGAGCCAACGGGACAGAAGCACACATGGGAGCAGGGGAAGGGCAAGCAAGACTGCCCCGCTTGATAGCTGCAAGCTATCAGTTCCATTTGATCAGCCTCAACCGTCACGTGAAACATCTCCCTTAATTAACATCTGAGGACTTTAAGCGAGGTGCTTTTACATAACATCAGTCACAACTCTGTGATGAGACCTATCAAGCCACTTAGACTCACAATCTCACAGGAGACTTAGAATCTCATGGTACAGAATCTTAATTCCAAGTATTTCAATGTTCAAAAATGTTACGGACTGCTTTTCTTTTGTATGAAAAGCATTATATACCCACGCTACACTATTTTAACAGAATGATTGGTTTGTTTTTATCACCGTCTAACTACATCAAATCATCTTAAGAAATCATCTAACTACATCAAATTAAGATTGTGCTGTTTATTCCACACATTACTATAAACCTCCCTTTCAAAGCAAGATTCACACATCCATCCTCAGAGGGAGACCTCAGAGATTCCTCAAGAGGTAGAAAGTAAGCAGCCTCTGCGAGGTATCACAGTGCAGGTTAAGCAAATTAAAAGAACATGATAAATCTAGTAAGTACGTGCCCACTTTTCAAGCCTGCATATCCAACAAGTTCAGCAAAAAAAAAAAAGCTAACAGCCGAAGGTTCACATTTTACATCACATTCCACAGAAAAAACATATTCAGGTCATCAGAAGACAAATTGAACAATAAATTTTACAGCTATGCTGTTTTGTATTTCATTTTGTGAACAGTTTCCTAATCTTCAGTTGAAAATCGGATGTACTGTTTTTCAAAATTACTTGCTCAACAAATCCCAAGGGTGATTGCTTCAGTGGTGGGGCTAAGAAATGTCTCTCTGAGTATCTTTTGGATTTTTGGTTTTCTATCATCTGTAAAATACTAACCCTGCACGTAACTGTTTACTATAACTGAAAATATAAATTAATTAGAGGAAAAGTTTTTAAAATATCACATGCAGTCATTTCTGACAAAGAGATCGCTAGGCTCGCACAAAGTTTACTGAAATTCTGTAATCCTAATGACTTGTGATGTGTGACTACAGCTTTTAGATGACACAAACTTTGTTAATAACAAAACAATCAGTGCTGGGTTCATTTCAGACTAGGACTAATTCCATGGCACTCTACATATTTTATAATACTATTCTCAACACCTGAGAGTATTTCTATCTGTAATTTTAAATAAATATTCCCAAAATGCATGCTATACACACCTGACTTTTCTTGGTCAATGGTATTAAAGCTGTTTTAACGCACAAACTCGATAACCCATAACCCATGCCACATTGGATTGACTCCAGAACAACAAAGGAATGGTTGACTGTCTCTTCTCCCATATTTTGGATCTCCTGGAAGTACCTGAGCCTTTTAAATGATGAAAAGGCTTTTGACAGTGTGGAATGGCCATATAGCCAAAATATTGGAGTTTTCTTTAAGTGAGTCTGCTTTAGCTGCCTGAAATACTTCACAGACAAGCCCAAATATTTGTGAACCTTGGTCAGATGATAAAGAGAGAACAGGTTTCTCTACTGGTTCGTTTTTTTATTAAAAAGTTTGAATAATCAGCAGCTGCTCTAGAATACATGGTTTTATTCACATAGTAATAAAGAGATAACGTTAACCTCCACGTAAATATTCTCTCGTGTATAAACAGCAGAGAGGCGCTCTACCCTAGTACTGGTGAAACCACAGATTTGCTCCTTCCACAGTGTCAAAATATAACTTGTACAGAGTGTTACTGCTGAATAAAAAAAAAAAGTTTTTCCACTTTTCCCTTTCACAGGATTCTTCATTGGTTTTATAAGACTTGAAATTTAAATGAATATTAGTTCAAACAGAAGCG
>NW_010423880.1:0-9391 GCF_000710305.1 Buceros rhinoceros silvestris | reverse complement strand
TCTTTCAATAACTTAATAAACAAATAAAACTTAATTTTAAAAAATTTGTTGAAAACTGTAGATTTATCAGAATTATATTTTTTGTATGAGAAAATTTCGTCTTCCCTCTACTCCTGGAAAAAGAATGAATTTTTTTTTTCTAACTAAAAAGATAAATATAATGCCCCCTAATGTTAGTGTCCCACTAATATTTTAATACTACTTTAAAATAATGAGGTAATCATGCTTGAACATTTTCACTATTTAAATGTTAAAAAAGTACAAATCTTTGCTCACATGCACATGAAACCACATCCTTAGAACAGAAGCATTATTAACACTATTCAAACTTCTAATTCTTGTTAGTTACATATTTATTAAATTATAATGTGCTGTTTATAATATTTTTAAAAACCACTAAATATAGTTAAAGTATTTTTTATATTTAAATTATACATAGCAACTCTTTCTTGAGTTTATTTTCTCCAGATTTGTCTATATGAATACATTTTGCAACTATAGAAGGTAAGAATCTGCCGCAGTAACTGAGACGTACTTACACAGTAAGATTTTTTTTTTTCTTAGTGAAGTGTCTTTGGTCTCACAGAAAGTCAGTTAAAGATATTCTAAAAGCTGGAAATTGAACATAGATTAAATTAACATGAAACACAGTGTAAAATATTCTCTATCAGGTAAATTTAGTCACAGAAACAATGTTTCTAGAAACATCCACTGAAACCTTTAATTCAAGAGTGAATATTATTTTGAAACTTCTAGCAGAAACTACTGAGCTCAATCAAAAGAAGTATCAAAGGCAGTTCTACAGTCTCCTGAAGGAGAAGATCAGAGATATGTTGCTTTCACATCTAGCCTTAAAACACCTTGTGATAAGCATAATTATCAAGATTAAATGTTTTATTTCCTTAATTTAGCCATTTCACCAGCACTTATGTGGAGAGTAGCATGTTTTTACTTTCATTTGTTGCTCCACTGCTACGCTTTAGCAGCACAGTCTTGTGAATAGAGGAATATACATCATTAGCCCATCTTCAAAACCCTACACCTGCCTTAGAACATTCTGGTCCCATTACACAGACAGGAGAAAATACAGCCAAAATTACCAAAATCCTGTACAGTACCCCTTCTTCACTTGTAATACAGGAAAGGAAGGCATTAATTGTGAGGCTAACATAAATGCAGATGTAGATGGTCAAAATTCTCAAGAGCACCCAGGCCCTCACCTTTTCACACAGGTAGACAAGGCTTCAGCCTTCAAAGTCCTCTGGCAAGTATTTCAGTAATTATGCAAACAAGCAGTCTCTAAACTCAAGTACTTTCAAAAGGGCATAATTCATTTCAGGTGACCTGGGCCAACAAAACTGCATTAGCAGGAGAGGATATCACCTGAAAAATACACCTGCTGTGATGTTTCCAAAAAGGTGGTGAGGACACAGGAGACACTTGCAGACTAATGAATTTGTGCTATAAATAACAGCCAGCTATCCTCCAAGGAAATTTACCTCCTCTGGCTTGTTAGGCTAGTTATATTACAGCTGTTGGCCCTAAGAAGAGAACTCTGCATTGTTAAATGAAGTTTCTTTATCCTATAAGGACATAATCTCCAGTAGATTGTCATGCTCTATCTCTCCGGGTTCTTTCCCTCTTCCCTACTGCCTCTTAGCTGTTACTCTAATCAATGGCTGTTAGTCCAATCCTGGCCACAGGTCACTCAAGAACAATTCACTTCTTTCTCCATCTAGATCTTTTCATTGCCATAATATCAAAACCATGATGCCAAATTCTTGTATCGCAAACCTCCCCCCCTTAAGAGAAACAATACGGTCTTCAAAATTATAGAATGTTTTCACATCCCTACCCTTCTCAGTGAAGTTTTTCATTTTTCATCTTTAGGAAGGAAACCCACCCTGACATCAAACCTTAAATTCACACACAAAAATATGGGCTTCCTCCGGGCTGCTCTAGACAGAACTCTACCTGTTCTCCTGTCTGGAGGATAAGGGAATTTTCCATTCTACTTTTTTCAACTGCTGCCTGCTGCTCTTCCCTTTTCCAGCTTGCCATCCTTCTGTCCTCTTCCATTCATTTTCTCTTTAACATACAGCCCAAGCTCTGGCCACATGTGTCCCCTCAGACTTTTGTTCTCATGAGGCTCCCTTTCTTCTCACTCCACACCCTATTCTGCTGCTATACTTCTATCACCTGAACTTACATTCCCTTACCTTCATCCCTGTGCTTCCCTTCACACCATGTCCCACAGGGCTTGTCCCACTCCTGGAGTCTCCATCCATTTTTTATGTGCTTATCCTGGAGCACAGGTGACTCCTGCAAACATTTCAGTGAAATGCAGCACACTAACAGTCTGAGCTCTAGGTATACTATATTTGGGGGCAGATGTCCCACGAGCTCTGTCTCCCTTGGTGAGACATTTGCAAAGACTGATGCCCTGGGAGGCTGCAGTGAAAACCTAGGCCAAGAAAAACAGAGGCAAAAGGATGGTAAAAGCTCTTTTGCTGCAGGGAATGTTTTAACACAGACATCAGAGGGCAGCCTGCCTCACCATCCACCCCTTGCCTGGAAGGATCCTGGGAGGGCTGGAAATCACCAAATTTAACTCCTCCTTCCTCTCCCAGCCAAAGCTTTGACTCCAGAGCTCAGCTGCCACAGGCTGCAAGTGAGGGCACTGCGTCAAGGCTCTGATCCTTCCAGTGCCTGCCATCTGGGTAAGACAATCTCCCCGGCCTATAAACAGGGCAGAGCTTGGTACGTAGACCTGCCGAACCCAGAAGGAGCCTAGAGGCAGGTGAGGACAAACAACAGCTGCACTTAATGGTTATATATGGATGTGCATCACAAGTAGGAAACTTGGGGAGGGAGGAAGTGCTACCATGTCCCTTAATATGGACCTTACACAGCTAGGGTCTGTAGCTGAAATGAGGAGCTGGGAAGCATCCCCATACCCCCGCAGTCAAGAAGAGCTAAAAAGATCATGTTTTGAGGACAAGGAGCTATTCAAAATATCTCACAGCAATCTCTAATCCAATTTTTGCTCTCCATTTTCTGAAGCAACATCATAAGAACCGAACTCATGAAGAAGAAATGTCAAAAGCATTGTCATGGAGGGCAGCCAAATAAATAGCCTACAGTGTGTGAGTCTCCCACACATCTTCACAGAAGGCAGCGTAAGGGGTCCCTGAACAAACTGAACTCTTCTCTTCACAGAGAAGAAAAGCAGCTGCCTGAATTCAGATAGAAAACCAGTAAATATAAACACATAATTAGTCAAATCAAATCACAGAGAATTACTTCCTTCCAAAAAAGAGCAAGGTGCATTGGATGGTCTTCTGTACCAACCGCAGCTATGGATATCTCCTCACATACAGATATCAGAGCCATCTGACAAGGAGATGCAACAGAGGGCAAGTGCGATTTTACCTGGAGGAGACATCCCCTTTAAAAGCAGCCAACTAACAACTTCAGCATTCCCTGCAAGAAAACCTTCAGGCAACAATAAATCATTAAGAAATGCTACTGCATTCCTCGCATCTCTCTAAAAAACATTGCAAGTAACATGCAATCTTGTAAAGCAAGTAAATTTCCAGCTACTCTCATGACACACTGGGAAATTTTATGGGAAATTTAAGCTATTCAGAATTATCAGATAACTCTGCTCATAAAGACACTCACTACAGAAAATGTTAACGGAGCATGTTGAACCGTATTGAAAAGGGAAATATGGCTTTCTAAGTAACACTGAGAACTGCAGCTACCAAAGCAAAAGCTGTTTGTACCGAATCCGACTTGACTGGAGTAAGAGCCAGTGAACTGGTGCCTGACTCCTTCAATGTGAGAACACCTATCAGTAAAGACATCTGCACTTGGCTTTGATCAAGTGAGGACACTGGATACTGTTGAGAGAAGAGAAAGAAGAGAAGAGAAGAGAAGAGAAGAGAAGAGAAGAGAAGAGAAGAGAAGAGAAGAGAAGAGAAGAGAAGAGAAGAGAAGAGAAGAGAAGAGAAGAGAAGAGAAGAGAAGAGAAGAGAAGAGAAGAGAAGAGAAGAGAAGAGAAGAGAAGAGAAGAGAAGAGAAGAGAAGAGAAGAGAAGAGAAGAGAAGAGAAGAGAAGAGAAGAGAAGAGAAGAGAAGAGAAGAGAAGAGAAGAGAAGAGAAGAGAAGAGAAGAGAAGAGAAGAGAAGAGAAGAGAAGAGAAGAGAAGAGAGAAGAGAAGAAGAGAAGACAAGAGGAGAAGAGAGAAGCACTTCACCAAACTCAAGAAGAGCTGCACGCACACTGCTTTGTTCCACGACAAACGGCAGCAAAACATGGAGATGCCATGACACAATGATTTCCATCTATTTCAGATTAGATCAATACAGTCCGTCTTTTACTCTTATTTCTGGTCTTACAGAGTGAAGAAAAGCAGATGCGAGCCTTGTCTGAATAAACTAAACAAGCTCCTGAAGTCATTGTGATCTCCAGCTATTCCCACTTCCCCGTTTTCAGATAATTCCTATGACATGCAGATGATGGTGATTTTTTTCATCTGGCTATTTAGTGTTTCTCCTTGAATATGTTCTCAGGCTTTCTTTAGTGTCATGACATACAAACTTCTACAAAGAGAGAAATTAACTTCCATTTAATACTGTCTTCAAGATTTTTTAAGAATGAAAGCTGAAGCAAATACTACTTTAATACGGTTTGGATTCAAAACCAACACGATTTCAGAGAAGTCGGTTATAAGTCTGAACTAAGGATAAGCCTGTGGTATAAAACTTGTCATATACAAGTTTACATTCATTATGAATACAGAAGTAATAAAAAAAAAAATTCAAGTTGGAGTCCACTGAAAAGGCGATGTCCCACAGTGACTCAGGTCACTGCTTCTTGTTTTGACCATGCAGTCAGTGTGTCACCTTCATCGGTCATACGTAACGAAGAAATTGATCAACAATGTTTCTTGTTTTGTAGTCAATGTCCAACACAGACAAGATGAACACCAAAACGATGAAGCAGAAGATGAGTGGTTCCCACATCCAACAACATATATTAATCTGGTGGGCAAATGTTTTACAGCCTTGCACATTAGAACATCAATAAAGTGCCCTTAAGGTGCTCCCTTGCCTCTCAGACTGAAAATGCCAGGTGACCTTGCAAGCCTGGGTATAAACTTGGTTGTACGTCTTCCCACCTTCCCCTGCTCACCGAGATATTTGGAAAGACACACAGAGAGCACAGTCTGTGCTCTTGTGGTTACCAAAGCAATAAATCAGGGCAGGGGTCAGCAGAGCAGATGGCAATTGAGACAAAGACATTCCATCATCTAACAGACAAGCCTTGCTGGATACACAAGATAGAACTACACAACAGTAAGCAACAACACATAGTTCTGTTAACAAGACCTCGCTAAACCCAGCTGTCAGATACCCCAGCAGTGTTGGGGACCTGGAGATCTGCTATACTGCAGAGATCCATGCAAATGCAGCTATTTTGTACTCAGTGTTCAGGGGTCCTTTCTTGTCGTCACTTTTTACTTTTTTCCCAGTTCTTTTCAGTTTTCTAATGCCTCCCTCTACCTCAGCACCTTTTTTCCCTGCCTCCTTACAAAGACATTTTCCTCAGCTTATTTACCTCCTTCCATCCTGAATACAAGCTTTGAAACCACACAACAGCAACTATTTTTTCTGGTTTATTTTGCTGGTCCAGTTCTGGGTAACTTATGCCAACTATTGCAGATGCCAACTAGAGGCTGCACTGGCTACATCAGAACTGCATGTGTAATTAATGATTCTGTGTCTAGATTAACCTCGTATTAGACTTTGGGATATTGCTGTCTCCCTAGCTGCCACTGCGGAACACCAATCTTATTTATGTATCCACATCTGAAATTAACATGAAAGAAACTTCATAAAGTCAACACATAACATGTATTCTTCTGACTCATGCAAAGCCCTTAATCTAATTCCTTAAGAAACAACCAAAACATAAACTCTGATTTCCCAAGAGCTTGACAAAAAAGGTTATAATGTTTTCATCAAGCTCAAGAAAACGGAGTGCTGTGCAATATGTCAATTTTAAGACATGAGAGCAGAATGACCTTCCAAGATCTTATTTTGGTTTTAATAGAAAAATTCACATTCTCTCCAGATTTAGAAATTGTTGTGCTCTTTTCTGAAAGCAGAGTCAAGCTAATCCATGGAAAAGTATAGGACCAACATTACAACTCCTATGTAAGCGGCTGTATGGGAGCATGCCAGGAAGCAGTCCTGTACTGCCAATAACTAGCAAGTGTATTCAGCTCTCAGCAAGCATCCTTCGGCAGAGATCTGCTGGCTTCATCGCTTGCCAAGAAAAAAATTCAAAGACTATTTTTCCAATTCCTTACCTCCTGCTCATTCACATTCTCATACCTAATGCATCTCAACTCCCCATTCCCTCTCAATTCCTAGCTCCCTTGCAGACTATTTTGCACCATCTGATCAATCTATTTCACTTCCAAGTTGCTCATACTTCTCTGTTCTCAAGCTTCCTAAAAACAACTGAACTTGAGAAAGCCTATCAGAAGAAATCTGGTAAATTAGACATTCTACTGATTGTAATACTCGCTCCTACATTTTTATCCACATTTTAGTGACAAAGTTAGACCTGTGAATAAAATTTTATGTTTCTTGAAATATCTGTTCTGTGTCTGCTTCTGTGTATATTTTTCAGCTGAAATTACACTGACCACCTTGAGCATTTTAATGTATTTCAAGATGTTTCAGGATGACACTATCACTCTTATGAATCTAAAGAAGTGATACCAACTTCTGGCTATCCTCTACACCTAAATTTCCAGCAAGCACCTATTCTACTGCAAATCCCGTGCTAATTCCTGCAATCATGGCAGATGCCAGTGAAATCGCAAACCTAGGTGAAATAAATCATAGGAATGAAGAACTAAGGCAAATCCACATATCTCCATGAAAACAAAATCTGACATGAATTCACACACGTGAATTCCAAACTAGCAGTCTCTTTTATTTACATATTGTTTCCAATCCTATTTTTTAAAATGTACTAATACATTTCATAGTTTCTTATTCACTTAATTATACTTTTGTTATACACATATTAATTAAACCTTTGGTAAATACACAGAAGAATTTGAGGTCAAAGTGACACAGGTACAGCTGGCCTCAAGAATCTCCTGTAGATTCTGCTGAAACAACTTTGACCTATAGCTGTGGTCAGCTCTCTCACCCAGCAGCCAAAGCTTTAGGTCTTAACGGATACTTAACAGATCAAGACACTTTTGAAGCCTGCAGGCACAGCCTACCTGGATTCCTTTAGTTCCTTAGAGGCTTGCCCAGATTATATACACAGTAGCTGTAAGAATTACCTGGTTTATCCAAACTTCAACAGCGTGGTTCTCAGGCAGTTGGTCTTTTGCTGGAAAACTAAACGTGGGTGCAAAAAGCAACCTAATTAATTCTGTTGAAAATCAGTTTTATATCAAGTTATAGAATCATAGAATGGTTTGGTTGGAATGGACCTTAAAGATGATTTAGTTCCCTCCCTCCCTGCCCCACCTTGCCATAGGCAGGGGCACCTTCCCCTAGATCAGGGTGTTATATCAAGTTATAGAATCATAGAATGGTTTGGTTGGAATGGACCTTAAAGATGATTTAGTTCCCTCCCTCCCTGCCCCACCTTGCCATAGGCAGGAGCACCTTCCACTAGATCAGGTTGCTCAAAGCACTATCCAACTTGGCCTTGAACACTTCCAGAGAGGCGGCATCCACAGCTTCTCTGGCAATATGTGACACTGTCTCACCACCCTCACAGTAAAGAATTTCTTCCTAATATCTAGCCTAAATCTACTTTCTTTCAGACTGAAACGGTTACCCCTAATCCTATCACTAGACTCTCTGATAAAGTCCCTCCCCATCTTTACTGAATATCAACTTTAAGTACTGGAAGGTTGCTATTATAACACCTCCCCAGAGCCTTCTCTTCTTCAGGCTGAACAACCCCAACTCCCTCAGGCTGTCCTCACAGGTGAGGTGCTCCTGTGGACTCACTCGATTGGGTCCAGACTTTGTTCAAAACGGTAGCAGTATTACAGAATCACAGAATCACAGAATCACTTCGGTTGGAAGAGACCTTTAAGATCACTGAGTCCAACTGTTCATGCTGTATTACCAGGATCCCTAAACCATGTCCCTCAGCACCACACCTACATGTCTTTTAAACACGTCAAGGAATGGGGATTCAACCACCTCCCTAGGCAGCCTGTTCCAATGCTTGTCAACCCTTTCTGTAAAGACATTTTTCCTAATATCCAGCCTAAACCTCCCCTGGTGCAACTTGAGGCCATTTCCTCTCTTCCTGTTACTTGTTACTGGAAGAACAGACTGACACCCACCTCGCTACAACCTCCTTTCAGGTAATGGAAGAGAATGATACAGTCTCCTCTGAGCCTCATCTCCAGGCTAAACAACCCCAGTTTCCCCAGTCGCTCCTCACAGGACTTGTCCTCCAGACTCTTCGCCAGCTTCGTTGCCCTTCTTTGGACGTGCTCCAGCACCTCAATGGTCTTCTTGCAGTGGCAGACCGAAAACTGAATCCAGTACTCAAGGTGTGGCCTCACCAGCACCAAGTTTTTGCCTAAGACCCAGCCTAAACCTCCCCTGGTGCAACTTGAGGCCATTTCCTCTCTTCCTGTTACTTGTTACTGGAAGAACAGACTGACACCCACCTCGCTACAACCTCCTTTCAGGTAATGGAAGAGAATGATACAGTCTCCTCTGAGCCTCATCTCCAGGCTAAACAACCCCAGTTTCCCCAGTCGCTCCTCACAGGACTTGTCCTCCAGACTCTTCGCCAGCTTCGTTGCCCTTCTTTGGACGTGCTCCAGCACCTCAATGGTCTTCTTGCAGTGGCAGACCGAAAACTGAATCCAGTACTCAAGGTGTGGCCTCACCAGCACCAAGTACAGGGGGACAATCACTTCCCCACTCCTGCTGGCCACACTAGTGCTGATACAAGCCAGGATGCCATTAGTCTTCTGGGCCACCTGGGCACGGTTCTGGCTCATATTCAGCTGGCTGTCAAACAGCACCCCCAGGTCCTTTTCTGCTGGGCAGCTTTGCAGCCACTCTTCCCCAAGTTGGTAGCATTGCAAGGGGTTGTTCTGACCGAAGGACAGGACCCAGCATTTGGCCTTGTTCAACCTCATACCACTGGCCTCGGCCCATTGATCAGCTGGCTGTCAAACGGCCCCCCCAGGTCCTTTTCTGCTGGGCAGCTTTGCAGCCACTCTTCCCCAAGTTGGTAGCATTGCAAGGGGTTGTTCTGACCGAAGGACAGGACCCAGCATTTGGCCTTGTTCAACCTCATACCACTGGCCTCGGCCC
>NW_010423879.1:68342-83399 GCF_000710305.1 Buceros rhinoceros silvestris | reverse complement strand
AGGCTGGGGGAGGAGTGGCTGGAAACTGCCTTGGGAAATGGACCTGGAGGTGCTGGTTGACAGCACCTGAATATGAGCCAGCAGTGTGCCCAGGTGGCCAAGGAGGCCAGTGGCATTCTGGCTTGTATCAGCACTGGTGTGGCCAGCAGGAGCAGGGCAGTGATTGTCCCCCTGTACTGGGCACTGGTGAGGCCACACCTCAAATACTGGATTCAGTTTTGGGCCCCTCACTCCAAGAAGGACGTTGAGGTGCTGGAGTGTGTTCGAAAAAGGGCAACAAAGCTGGTGAAGGGTCTGGAGAGCAAGTCTTGTGAGGAGCAGCTGAGGGACCTGGGGTTGTTTAGCCTGGAGAAGGGGAGGCTTGGGATACTTATTGCTCTCTACAACTACCTGACAGGAGGTAGGAGCGAGGTCGGCTTGGTCTCTTTTCCCATGTAACAAGCGACAGAACAAGAGGAAATGGTCTCAAGTTGCACAAGGGGAGGTTTAGTTTGAATATTGGAAAAAATTTCTTCATAGAGAGGGGTGTGCAGCATTGGAACAGGCTGCCCAGGGAGGTGGTGGAGTGCCCATCCCTGGAAGTGTTTAACAGACACATAGATGCAATGCTGATGGACGAGGTGACTTGGCAGTGCAGGGTGAACAGCTGCATGCGATGATCTTAAAGGTCTCTTCCAACCAGATGATTCTGTCATCATTTGAGTCTCTCTTATCAGCTTAGTTTTAACATATATCCCAGGCTTCCATCTTTTGTCCCTAGCAGGAGCTAGTGGTTCTGTTAAACCAGTATCAAACTCACAAGAGGATCTTCTCTTATGACTTTTTTTCCCTCATATATAAAGTTGCTTTTTAGTTTCTTTTACTTCCTCAGTGGCCTAAGAGGGAAAACTCTTTAAAAATAAACAGATCTGGGCTGAGGCTCTAATGCCTGTCCTTTTTCTGCTGGACTCAATTGATTTCACACTTATTTTTACATTCGCTTTTTGTGAAGAGGCACGGATGTTGTGAAGCGTGTCTCTTCTCCAAAGATTCTCATCAGTGAGGAATTATAATAAAGTAATGAGGCAGAAATTAGCTGCATTTCAAAGTTATAAAAAGGGAAATTGCCAAAAATGAGGTGGTTTTCTCTGAGCACGAGTATCTAAATACAGTGTTTCTATGATAGCAATAAAATACAGTCTGGTGATGATAAATCTGCAGAGGGAAATGCTATGGGATATATTTTCCATTTTCTTACTGTGATAGAGGAAGTTGAAAGAAATTCATTGCTGTCATCACAAAGTGATTCTTTCTGTTTATTGTTGCTCTTAGTATTACTGAAAATTAAAACTGGTTTACTGGAAAAGCCTGCTACGGACTAGTGGCAGCTCGCTCATCTCCAGAGCAGCACTACTATATGTCGTGAGCTTTGGGAATGTGTGTGGGATGGTGAAGCAGTGCAGTGAGAGCATCCGCTTTGTGTCTGCTCCATCTCCCCACGGAAAGAAAATAACACTGTTCCTTGCTCTTTGCCCGCAAATGACTCCAAGAATCACAGTGATTCCAACCCAGTGTCGAAGCACAGGGTCTTTGTGACTGGTCCAGTAGACACCTGTACCGTGAGATGCTCTTGGGACACTCACTGTGCCGCCTGTTTTTCCCTGGAATTTAACACGAGCACTTGGGGAGGAAGAGAGCCTCAACAAAGTCTTCAAGATACCGTGATGCAGATGATGAAGAGGTGGTGCCTGCATCTGCAGGACCTCGTGGGCGAACCCTCGGTATCAATTTTCACTGCCACAATTTCTTTCATATTCTTGCAAGTTATGAATCAGGCCAGAGTGTCATTTAGGCCCTATGAAATTAGAGCTGTATACACCAAATAAAGCAGTTCAGTAATTTGAATATACCTGGAGATGGAGCATCATTCTTGGTTTTGAAATGACAGAGGAGGTGGTGTAATGAAAAGTGAATAAGGAGTGGAAGTTAAGCTACCTGTTCCTGATCCTGGGTTTCCTGTAAATGGGAGTGTCTGAGGTAGGCAGCGTGCTGTGGAGCTCCCAATGTGTGAGCAGTGCGTTGCCCACTCGGGAAGTTTGCCAAAAACTCTGCACACCGTTTCCCTAAAGCTCCTAACCGAGTCAAATCAAGGCTGCCTCCTCCATAATGCCGTGTGTGTTTCTCAGTAGGGTCTCACAAAATGAGACTGTTTAGCTTTTCTGTTGTTTAGGTTAAAATGTAGTACAGAAAATCTCTTTTTTTCTGTAGAAAATTCTATTTTTATTCTCATTGCAACAAGGAATGAGTGAATTGTCTTACTGAAGCTACAAAACAGATAATGGTAAATTATTAAATAGAAACCATTCTTGGACAGAGCAAGAAAAGAGGAAATTTTTGGACTGAGCAGTGACTATTTAGAAGAAACAATTTGGGAACCTCAGTTACAGTAACTACTGTGACCCTAATATAGCAAATTTATGGAAGATGTGTTTTCACAGCCACTTACAGTGCTACACTTGAGGCCGCTGCTTGCAGGTGAAATGATAGATGTGTTTGGAACAGGGCTGCGTTTCTGAGTCTATTAAAATACTGTGTATTTTATTTCATACTTCCTAATTGGTTTGTTACAATACGGTGTTACAGCATGAGTACCAGTGGCACATCCTTATAATTTTTGCTCGTGTTGAACAGTTCCACATAAATATTCATGAGGAAGGTCTTTCTTTTTCTCGCGCTGGAGCCTGCTCTGTTGCTCTAGAATTTTATTTGCAGTGCGGGTGGCTGTCAGGTCTAGTTTAGTTCTGTACACAGATGATTGGGTCTATCTGTGAGAAGGCAGCTCTTGCCTTATGTTTTTTTTTTTTCCAGAGAACTTTAGTCCTAATGTACCTACCTGTGTGTACATGCTCACCTGTGCTTGCACCCTCGCAGAGATTATGCATGTGTGCAGGCGAATGTATGTACACATACAGGATAAAATATACATAAATGTTTTAGAAATAATTTTAATTGTTTTAATATGCCTCAGTCTGTGTGTCCCTGGATTTATAAGGGCAGTTTTTGTGAACCTACAGTGTACGAGTATTGATTCTTACGTGTATGTGGCATGCTTAGGGCTCTCTAAACCAGGCAGTTGTACCTGGGTACAGATGTCTCGCTCCTCAGAGGAACGTGTCCTCAGTGTCACTGGTTGTGCTGCCATGTTTGCTGTCTTTTTTTGATAATTTAAAGTGGAAGAAATTAAGTCTTATGCATTGCCATGGGACAGGGCCATGTCATACCACAGGGAGGGTGTGTGCGAAGACAAATACAGGGCAGAAGCAGCCCAGCCTTTTTGCCTGAGGGAACACAGGAGGAAGCCGTGAGCAGCTGCTCCTAGTGGCCCCTGGCCGTATTTAGCAGCTGGAGCAAGGGACATGTCACTGGAAGATGCTCCCCTCCCTAAGGCAGCCTCCTGGAGCACCGTGAAGGGGTTACAGGCATGAGTCAGCCTGAGAGCTGAGCTGAGCTGTTGAATCTGATGTGAAGACCAGCAGTGCTGTGTCTAGCGAAGATACTGCCAAATACAGTCTTAACTCTGCCCTTGTTTATCACTTCTCCACTGTTAAAAGTTTATCTTTTAGAATAAAAGAATATTTGTTTACCTTCAATCTTGCCTCGTACAAAATCTGGTTGTGATTAGTCAGGGGAATTGAGCACATCCTGATCAGTAATTCTTGCAGCTTCCTGGTGGACCATTTTTCAGACCTCACAATCCTAATGTTAATGCGGTTCATTCATAACACAGTAAAATAAGTATGTTTCAGTGATCAGCAGTGGATAGAAAATTCTCTCGACAATCAGCAAGGCAGTGCAGAGAGCACTTAAAAAATGTGGGTCTGAAACAGCTTGTAGTAGCAGTGGTGTTTGTACCTTTACAAACAGCAGCGGCAGCTGAAGGACATAAGCAGTCTGTAGGTAGAACTAGTACAATTTAGTAAGATTATATTTGATGTGAATAAGCATAATCAGAAAATACATGTGCCTATGTATATGTAGATTAATTTAAAGACTGAAATAATTTCCCAAAGCAAAACAGTCGAGTGGCACTTCTATTATACTGAGTGACATTTCATTATTTAAATGCCTAATGTGCATTTTGCTTTTGGATAATTAGTTGTCAGTTTGCAAAGGCAATTACATTTTAAATGTTACCGGAGTTTTTTCCGAAGGGAAACTTCCACTTTTCATCTTGTGGCTGAATTGGTGTTCAGGTCTAAGGAAAGACGAGCACAGAATGCGTTTTCCTCAGGGGGATGTGTATGGGCCAACAGTGGTAACGCCTGGGCAGGATTCACCTGTCTCAGAGGGAGAAGAGATACATAAGGGTTTATAAGCAAGTTAGCACGTGCTGCTGTGCCAAGGACAGAGTGTGGTTCTGCATCTGCTTAACCCCCTGAAACACATGGTACCTGACACACCTGCAGAACTTCCCTCTCTGTTCTGTGGCTGCTAGCAGTTTTCCTTAGGTTCTCGTGCAGTGGTTTCTCCCCTCCCCATCCCCACCACCCTGGCCAGTTATGTTTCCTGAAATCATTCTTCTTTTCTCTGTGTTTCAGTCCTAGGGAAGATTATTCTTTACCCTGCGGTGCAGGTTGATAGATAACAGTTCAGCTCAAAGATAGCAGCATAGATGAGGGAGGTTAAAACACTCACAGGAACATTTAGATGGCAAGAAGCACTTTTGCTCTAGAGGACACCTTGTAGGTAGAGCTGCCATGTGGTATGTGGGCCCAGTCAGAACCCAGCAGAGCTGTGGACCCAGTTATAAGTGAGGAGAACTCCTCTTGGAAAGGCATAGAGGCGAAGCAGCACCCCAGGCTTTGCATTCACGTGCTTTCCTGTTACACGGAACTATGTCTCACAGTGAAAGAGCGAGTGCTCAGGGCTCAGGTACTCACAGCTACCCAGCTTGGGAAAATACGCGAAGCCAGAGCTGCAGTCCGTGCTGATGCAGCATTCCATCCGGCGCCTTCTGAAGTTGCATACAGGAGCTGTTCTCCACATTGGGCTTTTTTTCCCTGAGATTTCAGAAGGTTCTTGTACCACGGTGGGATAAAACTGGTGCTTTTGAAAGCTTTCTGTGAGAAAGGAGATGGAAAGAATAGCTGGAGGTAAAGACATTCACCTGCAATGTCTGATACCGAAGGCAAAGTCACATTTCTATTGGACTTGAATTTGGCTTTTTTGATATGTTTATGCTTTTCTCTCTCGGAGCTTTTCCATTTGCTGCAAATTGATATTCCTTGAGAGAGCCCGTGAGATTGATAACAGCACTTAGCAGAGAGGTCTAATGCAAACATTCAATTCCTGCATTCTTCAGGGATAGAACATTTCAGGACTATCCTGATAATCATATGGATTTTATACTATTTCCAAAATTGGAGGGTCTCTGCCTATTGTACTCTTTTTGCTTATCACAGAAGTGTGCTTGAACGCAGTAATTTTGAGATGTCCTGCTGTGCCCCAGACCAGGAGGTGGAAGTTTGCTGGTTAAGATTCTTTGGGTTCTGAGGAATAAGCTGCCTGGCAGCGCTGAGGCAGGCTGATGCTGGCTGTTACAACGTGCGGTGACATTCTTAATGTCTGGACTTGTTAAGACGCTGTGTTTCTCGCTGAAAGGTGGCATCGTGAGCACTGTGGACACAACCGGCAGAGTGCTGAAGGATGGAGAGCTGGTTGGTTTGTTTGTTTGTTTGCTTGGAAACCTGTTCCCTAAGGACCTGGTTATGCAGTTGAATCTTCCTGGGCAGAGCTCCGAGCTTCTTGCAGAAGTGTACGGCTGAAATCTCAAATGAAACATCATGCTTAAGTTTTGTTGTAGGATTTGGGGTCCTCTGCTGTTTTTCCTTATCGCATTTTCAAGGGAAGATGATAGGATAGCAGGCTTCTGATTCCAGCGTGTGCTGTCTCTGCAAATGATGATCTTAGCTATATTCCCACTCAATAAATGACATCTGTAATTGGGTTAAACAGGCTCACACACAACATTTGTTGGTCAATTACCTCTTAAATTATGTACATTTCTGTAATTAGAAAATGCAATTTTTCTTCCACACATAAAGCTTTTTTCTAAATATGTACTTAGTGTATCTGAAATGATTACTGGTATTTGTACACAGGAGCTAAATTGAAAAGCGTTTTCCTGTTAAGTATGTATGATTCCATAATCAGCAAAACAACTTTATTTCTGTATGTAAGGTGTGTTCTCTGAATTACGGAGTGAGGAATCAACGGTGTACAGTTCCTAGGCAAGGAAATCCTGAAAACCAAACTGGTTCACTCAATCAACAAAGAAATCGGCGTGTTAATTAAAAGAGCGGAGAATGGATGTTATAAAGTTAATATCCTCTGAAGACTCAATTATTTGTGATGTTACTACAATACCAGTAAGACTTGTTTAGAAAAATGCATTCTTACCTGCTACCTTTCGATACGCATGACGTGAAATCTCATTTTACAGAAATAATTGAACTCTACAATGAAAACCTTAACTAAAGATACTCATATTTTTACATTTATTTTCCCAACAACACAAGGTGAAAACTAATCTGGCAACATCATGTGGCATGTGTATGATTGCCATCTACTGCATGAATCTTATCTTTAGAAATGTCCTTGAAAAAGTTAGAGTGAAGGTTTGGCTTCTTTGCAGGACCCTGAATTTTGAGAAAGCAAACCATCAGCTCTGGAAGGAACTGGTCAATAGGTCCCCCCTGGAAACTGCCCTCAGGGACAAGGGAGTGGAACAGAGCTGGCAGATTTTTAAGGACACTGTCATTGCTTTTACACTGAGGAAACACACTTGGGTTACCGACAGGTTCTTGTTTAATGTGGATCTGAAAAGCTCCTACGTAAGTGTAAAGTACTTGGGTTAGCCGTCTTCTCTCCCTTCTCTGGATTTCCTGCTGGCTTCCTTGCCGTGCCATGATTTTTGCCCTCAAAGTCATTCCACTGAAGCCACCAATTTCTCTTGAGGGATAGAAAATCATGGTGCAAAATCTGCCTTTGAGTTTACTCCTGCCCTGCTGACTGCCATACCATTAAATCAGATTTCTATTTTCTTTTTCTTTAAAAGCAATTTGTTGTCAGGGTCTCCCATACCCCTTATTCTAATTTCTCGTTGAATTTTATTATTAATTATCTGTACCTGTTTACATTTGTACTGATAGAAATATCTTTAAGCAAGTAAGGACAGAACCACTCAGCATCTGATTTATTGACTAATCAGATCAGTTGTTTTTAGGTTCTGCTTCCAAAAAGGGTTTCGATTACCCCTCAGTTTATCTAATAGATACAGTGTTCTAGGTGAAATCTCATCAGTGGTGGAGTTGCACTAATGCTTCTAGTTCTCCTGTATAGTATCTTTTTTTTTTACTGTAGGAGTACCAGCAATAGAAAAGTAATAAGTAGAAAATGGTATTCTAAAAGGACAGTGCTTTATGTTCAGTCTTTACAGCCACTTTTGTGTCTCTTGGTAATTTTTGATTATTGAAGTCATTCTCTTCCGTAGTCATTTCAGAGCTGATGACTTTCAGCTTATAAAAGAAGCTTCGGGGGTTTTGCCCAGAAGCTGATCTTGCACATTGTACGTTTGAATCTAATTTCTGCTTCAGAGTTTTACAGCATGATATATTAATTCTCTTGAAGATTGGCAATGCTTCTTCCTTGTAAATTCCGTGAGGACATTCCTGCGTACCAGCAATAGAAAAGTAATAAGTAGAAAATGGTATTCTAAAAGGACAGTGCTTTATGTTCAGTCTTTACAGCCACTTTTGTGTCTCTTGGTAATTTTTGATTATTGAAGTCATTCTCTTCCGTAGTCATTTCAGAGCTGATGACTTTCAGCTTATAAAAGAAGCTTCGGGGGTTTTGCCCAGAAGCTGATCTTGCACATTGTACGTTTGAATCTAATTTCTGCTTCAGAGTTTTACAGCATGATATATTAATTCTCTTGAAGATTGGCAATGCTTCTTCCTTGTAAATTCCGTGAGGACATTCCTGATGCTTGTTTCAGGATGAAAATTTACGAATCTGGTACTTAAGTTCTTCAGTTGCAGCCAGATCCTTCCCTTTCAGCTCTACCCACTGTATTTCCTCCATTTATTTTTAGTTCTATTTCTAATCTGTATCATGTCCAACCTTGTGTGGCGCTGTAAAATAGTGATCTGGACAACTGCAGTGTCATTAGTCCGACCTCAACAGAATGCGGGAATTTAATCTTGAAGGAAAAGATAACGAAAGCAGTTATAGGCTTGTTATAATTGCTGTGGGTGAAGGATATGCACCAGACAAGTTGTAATTAAAGAAACTGAGATAAAGAAAAAAGGGTAGAAAATGAACCAAGGGTTTGCCAAAGATAGATTGTCTGAATAATCAAACGGCTTTAAGTATGCTAACTGATTTTCGAAGAAATACAGTAGATTAAATCTATCTGGACTTCAAAAGTTTTATGACTCCTCTGTCTGGAAAATCAATTGTCATTTTGAAGTCTGCTGCTGTGAAACCCACAAAGGAGATTAGAGCTGCTTTCTGCTTCTACCCTGGCTCAGGAGTGATGGAAGAAGAAAACCACGCTACTTTCTGGCTCCTTTTTCTGGAGAGGAGGCTAATGTTGCTTGTCACTGCTACTTTGGATGTGTGTAGGGCCAGTGTTATTTCTGTTTGTAATTGTATTTTTTCTATTCTGGGGGGACTACTGTGAGCATTTGGGTAATAGATAGATCAGATAATCCAAAGTAACTTAGTAAATAATTTCCTAGTACGAGGCATTCAGTCAAGTTCATGGCAGAAAGGATCTGCTTCCTACTGAAAAAAACCCCCAAACCTGCTGTTCCTTCACCTTTGTGCTGTTTTCTTGACCTTTTCTTATTTCCATGTTAATCTCCTTTCTTCTGTTCAAAGATGCAGAATTGTGTAGCTGATGTCCCAGCTCACCTTCCCTGACTGATCTTGTTTTAAATGTTCCTGTTCCTGAATCATAATCAAAGGAAAAGTAACAGAGAAAGGACTACAGGCAGCTAGCTCAGCCTTACTCAGCTCCATTCAGGGTGCTTTGTTCCTCTACTATGGTTCATCCAAAACTTCTAGTGGTGGAATCCATCTCCCTTCTCAGTGAAATGGTTTACCTATGTTTATGGTTAGGAAGACTATTTCAGTGTGTAATCTAAGTGTCTGCATCAGTTTGTGTCCATCACTTTTGGCATTGTGCAGCTGAATATGGAGAACAGTCTATACCCTTCCTCTTTGTGGCAACCTTTTGATAGCTGGTGCTGTCTCCTTGGGCGTCTATAGTCTAGACTAGACTGAGGGGTTTTCCTGTTCTTCCCTGTGAATGTTCCATCTCTTCTAGAATTTTGGTTATTTTTGGTGCTCTTCCATGGGTTTGCTTAAATAGTTTCCCACATCTTTTAAAGTGAGATGTCCCAGTCTTGACCCAGGACTCCATGTGAGGCCTGATCGGTGTTCTGTGAGCAGAAGGGCTACTCTGACTGTCTTTATTTATAATGCTACTTTTGTGCCACGTCAGAAGAATTACGTTCTTCTCAAGCACAAGACTACTGGAAATAAGTAAATAAAATAGAACTTGCTTACTCTGGACCTTTTTTCCCAAACTTTCACAAAGATTTACAAATACCACACTAGCAAAAATGACTCACATGAAATTGCATAGCTCAAACCCTTCAGATTTACCAAAGCCCCCAAACCGTGTTGACAAATGCGATTTACACAGCCCCAGCAATTTATTACCGATAATGAAACCACAGAGAGACATAATGTGGTGTCAGACCTCACTAGTCTAAAGTCAGATTACTTGGCTCAGCATTTCCTTGCCTGCCGAATCCTTGATCAGCATTACTATCAATAATTTGGTTTGCTGGCATTAAAATGCAAAAAAATCCACCGTGTATCATCATAATATAGCATCACTTCCCATTGGCAAATACAGTTAAATGATTTTATCACAAGAAAATAAAAAAACCCCAGATACAGAAGGTGTGATAGGAGAGCAAAATACGCTGTTTTGCGGGAAATCCTGACTAAATGTTTCCACTGTGTTCACCAGCACATCTCCCAGTTGTGGGCTGCAGAAGTAGAGATTGTCTTGATGGATGGTTTATAAGCAGAAACAAGGGGGGAAAAGAATCAATTGACAAAAAGTGAGGATTTTTTTGAGGAAGCATACTAAAGGTGTGGAAAATCTTGTACTTTTTTCCAGAAGTAAAACTTTATCTAGAAGCAGTTGTAATTTTTTTTTGTGTACTGTCTGGTGCTGTACTGGCCTAAGAGTCCAGTCCAAGTTGAGTTTGTAACCAACTGTTTGTACTAGTCACAGAATTCTTGCAGCTTAGGTTTTCTTCCTTTCTCTTTTCTCCTTTCACAAATGTTCCACCTTGGAGAATAAAAGTTGCCCAGCCTGTCAGGCGCATTCCAGCCAGTATAGCCCTGGCTCTGCTGTTGATGACGCCTGCCTTTGCTCACAGGAGCGCTGTTAGCTCTCCAACAGAAGCCAATGAGAGTGGTTAAGTCAAGGACTGTCAAGTGCAGTGTGACAGACAGATGAGTTTCTGCTGGTGAGTTTGCCCTGGGAGTTTGAGTGACTAAAGCTTGAGCAAAAGAGAAAGCGGGTTGGAAGACCTGGGCCTGCTCGATGCTGGCGTATTCCTCTAGAACTCATTTATTAAGCTCTTGGGGCTTATTTGTTTTATTCTTCTCACAGAGACAGTGTTGCTAATGTAGATGAACTTAAAGTTGCTGAGAAATTATATCTAGATGGTCACCAAAATGTCTGAGTCGCCTTTGTGACCTTCTCAAAAAGTCCCCCATTTGCCTGTTTCCCACTCAAGCAGCCAGAACCCCAGACAGAGAGAACTTTGCAGGATCGTGGAACTCTGGTGGCTCTCCCTCATCATCATCCCTTGGAACCTCGAGTGGTACTAGGGACAGAGGTGCTTTACAAAGGAGAAAACAGTAGGTTTTGCCCTCATCCCCATAGATAACTGCAATGCACAGAGAATATCTGACCTCCATGAAGGCCCTGCGGTGCATATGGTCAGGGAATGGTGTCAGCCGGTTCTCGGGCTACTGGAGTCATGGGGCTGTAGTTTTTAAATAATATAGTACTCCAAACCACGCTTAAATAAATGAAAACAGAGAAGACCTTTTAAACACTGCTTCAGTAAGAACCGGGCTTGGCGATACACAAATAGCACCTCCTTAGCGTTCATTAATTACCGGAATTGGTCTGACTCTCCGAAGCAGGCAGATTGCGATGGTTTTGCTGTTTTAAGAGCATTGATTTAACGTGTCTCCCTTGCCAGCCATGCACCAAGGATGTCAGAGGGGGGGCAATGTGTGATGAAAATCTGGTACTAGCTTCACGAGCACTGTGTGAGGAATATAACTGCTCTCCCAATAAAAACAGTGATCCCAGGAGAGCTAGAGGATGTGCCTGCACTAACTGTCCAGTCCCTGGGTTACGTATCCAGGCTAAATCCCTGCACAAGGCTTGTATCAGACAATTACTACTTCACTGGGCTTCATTCCGTAACTAGGTTTTTAATCATCCTCAGGCGAGGCAAAATATAATCTATCTGGGAGCGAACCTCCTAACTAAAGTCTGTTCTCTAATAAAGTTGTGCCACAAAGTGGCAGGTGCAGTTTTGCAAGGCATGAGCCCACTCCTAGCATAGTTTATGGCTTTCTGTTCCCACTGCAATCAGAATCGACGGTATTGATGTATTCATCAACATCATGTAGAAGAGCTGGGCTCCACTGAAATGCAGCTTCTATCTCAACTTGCTTTTGATGGATTGCTTTTGTTTGTGAAAACTTCTATTTATTATGCCAAGTCCTTAATAAACACTGCATCTTCATTCATAGCCCCTTCATCTTTCCTGAGATTGCACCTTGATGTGATTCTTCAGCCTTGTCCCTTATCGTGTTTTACCGTATCTGCTGGATTATATGTCAACTGGAAGTAAAACAACCTCAGTGAGAAAGTTTCAGATAATCCTTTGCTATCCAGTCTTCAGGTTTGGACAGTAGCTTGAAACATGTAAGTTCTTATTACACTCTTCAGTTCACTTCTCATAGCTGAGCTGACGTAATTCCTTAAAGCGTAAATAAAATGCAGAGAATTACTACCAGACAGATAGAACAACATAACCTCAGAAATTAGAATTTCTTTCAGAGTTCACTGTCTAGCAGTTACAAGAATTCCTCATATGGAAAAAGTATTTATTCTGTGTTACTTTAATAACTTGCAAGACTCTCTGCAGGGAGTTCATATTCTCACTTCATATTAGAATTCTCCAGACCTTGCGGTATAGTAATATGCTCATATTTTCCCCCAAAAGTAGATTAAATAAATAAAATTTAAGACTTTTTTCGTATATAGTTCTTCAGCAAAATAATAACGCTGGTGGTTGTGCCTATTTTGTCCATATTAATGCAATCTGCCCTCGCACTGTAATGCTGATGAATAAATCACTAAATGTGTAATAGCACCTATTTACTCTGAATGGCAACATTTTTGTCCAGACAGGAAAGGACTATTCGTGGTATTTTTAGTCTCCTACTGTCTGAAAAAAAAATTAATCGTATTGTGTCTTGCCATTATAGAAATATGTAAAATTACACCTCGCGATAAAGTAGTGGTGCATTTTCTAGTCTCACTGTGAAGGTATTTAACTTCTAGTTTGCAAGTAAATTGCTTTTCTCACTTTTGTTGCAGGGTGCCAGGACTGTAACTATTCCGTCAAAACAAGGCCTTTAATTACTGCACCTTTGCAGTGATGGGTTATTAGTGTCCACCAAATTCTTGACAGATTACATGCGAAATTCAATAGAATAAAAAGTTTAATCATCACTAAAATGTGAATGAAATGGATTCCAAATCTGATGGACCTGTCATAGGAAAAAAGTTATTAACTTGATTTTTATAGCTTTTGCTTGTCCTTATGTGCTTACTGTACCGGTGACAAATGTACCTGGCATACCAAGCGCTGCTCCGCAGGAGCACGGGGGGAAAAGGGAGGTCTGGTTTACGCCACTTTGAAGGCTGTGGAATTTATAGCAGAGCAAGTGAAAGTTGGTCTGAAGAACTCACTGTCTTGCAACTTTGTGCAAGTTCCTATTGAGTGTAGCTGGATTATTTCCTTTCAGTGAAGGAAATGAAGAGTTTTTGTTTTTAAAATAAAGACTGAACAGTACGTGATGCCCAATATAAAATGAATAGCAATGTTAATGCGTATTGCTCTTTTCCTCTGTTTGTGAATTGGCAAGACCCATGATATGAATATTGTATTTCATTATATGAAAATACTGCTCACAATCTTTGAATACTTCTTGATCTGTTTGAAAAAGGTCTTTTATGAATATTTGATACTTGGTTTTATGGATATGTAATAGTCTGATCCCAGACTTGTACAGATGTTGGGTACTGTGAACAGCTAAGTTTACATATTTTAATTTTCTGTGAATAGAAATATCAGTTCTGCAATGCACAAAAATATCCCCCAAAATCGGTGATTTGTTTTAAGCACCTGCTTTTTGAAGGACCTCTCTGGTTTAACAGCACCTGTAAGAAAGCACGAGATGCTTTTCCCCCCGCTGTCTTTCGCTTGTCATTTAGTTTTCATATGCAGGAAAGGGACTGAGAAGGGAGAACAGCTGCAATATCTAGTAAGTAAATTGTCCATGATGAAATTCTGGTTTGTGCTGAGTAAAGGAATTTATCCTTACAACCCATCTACTTGTCATTGGTACTAGTGAATATTTTCACCCAGCAGTTTATTATATAGAAGAATCTCTGTAATGGAAGCAGCAGGAAAGCAATGTCAGAACATCTGGCCGTTACATCTTCAGTGTGTTACTGCACAACTGTAAAGCAGGACAAAACAAGGATGTTTAAGTTCATTAAGATGCCAAACACCACCACCACCCCTGCCCCTGAAAAGCCAGAAGAAAATCAAAACTTTGATTAAGCATGACATTTGTTGCTAGTGTCACCTGCCATACTTTGTCTCACTGTCATATGTTCTGTGAGCACGCAGGGAGCCTAATGCACCTGTCCAAAACCTTACACCATTAGAGGGCCGGGGAACAACCTGGAGGAACTTGTGCTTACACTGGCCGTTGTGGAAGGGAGACTGGGTCACCATGATGGTTGACCATGAGCAGGTGGCTTGCCTATGTTTTTAGTTCTCTGTTTTGAAGCGCCTTGTTTTCAGGCTGCATGCTCAAGAGGAGACAGGAGGTTCTCAAAAGTTTCAGTACAGTGAAAAGTTGTGATGTTTCAAGCAAGGCTTGAGGTACACAGAGGGAATTTTTAGTTGCCTGAGGACAGAACAGGTTCTTAGAGGGGAGAAGGGTCTAATGGGTTGCAGAAATGGACCTATTCGCTACTTTGATAGACAGACTAGGATTCCTGTGCCCTGAAAAATTTACAAGCATTTCCCTCCAAGATTACAGAGAAATCAGGAGAAATTTGGTGAAACACTGAACCAGGCAGAGGGTGATGGGTAGCCGCAGAGTGCCACTAACCCGTCTCCTTGCACAAGCAGTGCAAGTTTCCCTTGAAAGGACGGAAGAGAGTGGCTCACAGTTGGAGTCTGGATGTTTTACTGCCCATGACTTCCTCAATTTATTTCACCGTGGCTTTTATTCATGCCCCAAGGACCTAGGACATCGGTAGAGCTCCTAGAAGAGAGACCACTGGTACCTGGTGACTGAAGCAGTTAGAATGAAGTCAAACTGATGAGTCCAGTAAAATTTAAACTCTGATGGTATGGGTATAAATAAAAGCAAGTGCATTCATGCAGCTCATTCACAAATTGCAGGTTATTTGCGGATAGTCATGCTTGTAAGATGGATGACTCCATAATCACTGATAATGGTGAAGCTAATACTACGAAACCAGCCAGGCTGGTTTTCTTTATTCCTCCCCAGCTTGTAAGATGGTTCTGAACACTGCCAGGTTGGGGAGAAGACTTTAGCAGGGGAACTTGGTGGGGAAGGGGGAGTAGGCAGCAGGAA
>NW_010423879.1:59093-68207 GCF_000710305.1 Buceros rhinoceros silvestris | reverse complement strand
AGGAATATATTATATACCTTTAATTGAAACTGAACCTGCTTGCAGGAATGTAATCATCTCTTGAACAATGAATGCATTTCGTATGAACCAGGCAATTCCCTCCTCTGTGACCCGTGGCTTCCTAAGCAGTGGGCAGACATGGGCAGTACTTGCTGTGCTATGCTTTTGCCTATGACTTCTGTGGCCAGCCCAGGATTCCTCCTGGCACAGAGGCATCCCAGAGCATGTACCAAGTCTGCTTTGCAGGGTGTTTCTTTGACATCAGATGGGGATGGACAACCCTAAGGTTCCCGTTAAAGACTTTTCTCACCATGTTTCTTGGTCAGGATCAGAAAAAAGCAAGGGTTTTTTGAAGACATTTGGGTCTGGTATCAGAGGTTGACATCTGCCTTCCAGCTGTCTGAATTTCCCTTTACTGAACAGCTTCTCAGTGTTCTTAATTTTGCTGCTTCTCAAGTACGTAGTCTACTCCTGGCATTGGAATTGGATGTCTCAGATGACTGATTGTGCCAAAATGACTTTGTAATGGTATACTTTATTTCTTCTCCGTTTGAGATGGGGTCATGGGAATATTCCATGTATTTACAAGGTTCCCTGACTTCTTTTTGATCATTTAGTAGCCCACAAGACTCAAGACTGATGTTAGCAGAGAGCAGACAACATGGAGTAGGCAAATGGTGAATGAAACACTGAGTAGTCGTAGCGTAAAGTAATCGAAGTGTGGGGAATAGAGGGAAAGGGTGAGTATGTGGAGGGTAAATATCTGCAGGAACACCATGGGAAGACTGTATATCATTGGAATAATTCAGTATAGCAAAATTTCACACACTGGTCCTTTAGGAGTGTTAATACACTTACGACAAGAGCTATTCATCTTACTGAAAAGAGCACTGACTGTTCTAAAGTAGGACCGTTCACATCAGCAAGATTTATCCACCAATCTCCTCCTTTCTTTGAATAGGAATATTGTACAGTATTAAGCCTGAGTAAATGTCAGCTGATGATACTTTCGTGGCTCCTTTAGGTAAATATTTCATGATGTAGTCTGGATTCTGCTCCCTTCCTTGGAGTCTTCAGATGGTTTTTTTTTTATTTTGCTTTGTTGCTCCGTGCTGCTGCTGGCTTCTTCTGGTTCTCTTTTTTACATTATGTCCAAAGAAATACTAATTCTTTTAAGAAAATTACCTGCACAAGGAGACTTTGAAGGCAATAGCTGTGAAAATAGTTGCACTTAGCAAATTGCCAGGCTATTTCAGCAGAGCTCACATAGCACCTCAGTGAGTGAAATTATAGGGTTCATTTCTTCCTGTGTTTCCAGTGCTGAAGCGTGTAGGCTACCTAATTTGAACCTCTAGATAATTAATAATAGCGTTTTATCATTAATGATTATACACGTGTTTAAGTGCTACTTTCTCTTTTTAAACTCTTGGCCATCTTTAATTAATACAGGTCCAGCAGAGAGCACTTTGCTGACATTTGATTAATCCGGCGGGGGCTGCAGGGGTGTGCTGGGTGGATGACATCTTCTGAGGTTTGTCAGGTTTATGTTAGGACACAGCAGCGCTCGGTAACAGTTGGTGCCCTGGTTTTGAACTCCAGTAGCCGTGTGATAATGGGTTGGGGGATTGTTCTCTTTAATAACAGGCCCTGGGTATTACTATTAAAATAAATACTTTTCTTCTGTGAATTAGTAGCAGTAAGTGCAGATTTTCAGTGAGGGTAACCAGGTGGCTCAGAAGGGTGTGTGTTTGATTTGTAACTCTAATTGTTCATTGGTAAGTCTGCCATCAAATTTCAGTGTTTTATCTCTATCTCAGCCACAAAGATTGAGCTAAGGAATACACAGCATAGACAGAAGCAGAAGTTTGAGAAATGTGTAGTCTGTCTGCTGCTTCACCTTGGCTGGGTTAGCAAATTGAGAGAGAAATGCTCAGTAACTCTGGTAGTTTAGTCTTCCTCATAAAACTTTTTGCTTTAAACTTCCTTCATTGTGACCAGTCTCTTGGGTTTTCTACCTCCTTCCCCTTGTTGAAGACTAACTGAGAAGTCCAGGCTTCTATTCTTTCCATTTTTCTCAAGGGTATCACAGAAATTAAATAGACTCAGCTCAGCCGAAACTAGTGGAATTACTGCCACAACTCTTCTTAATGGGTTGTGTCTCTGCTGTGTACCTCATTCCACAGCTTCACCTTTTCTGAGTAATTGTATGCTGTGCAATACATCACGGCTGTTTTACACTAGCAGTTTCTTATTAACATCCAATTTAAGAAAGATCTACACTTGGAGAACTTATCCTTTCCTTTATGACATAATTATACATAAAGCAGTTAGTGCAGAAAAGACCTTGCTTTTTTCCCTTTTCCCCCATCTGGAGCTGAGGTGCTGAGACTGCTGGACTGTTGCTTCTAGGGCTTTATGCTTAAAAAGCAAATCCAAAGAAAGCTGAGGCATTTTTCAAAATCTATCCTCTTTAAATTAAAAATAAGTAACCCGATGCCTAATTTAACGTTATGTTTCTGATTAAATTAATTATTTCCTTTGACTGTGTCTAAGAGATTTATGTTCCTAGGAAGCATGACTAAGCCAAATTCCCTGTTAGCTGAATGTGAGTGCCTTCAGTTAATTTTATGCATTTGTGGCTTTGCGTAGTGGTATTTAAGGCCAGACTATTTAAAGAAACATCAAGGAGTTTAACATTCCCCCTCCCCCTTTTAAAAAATCTATCATCCTCTAAATATTTGACATCAGGCTTCATAAACATATGTTCTCGATTCTAGTTAATAGCCACAAGCAAATAAAGATGAAATTTATAATGTCACCTAGTTCACTGAGCAATTGTTTCACTGTGAAGGCCCAAGTGTTAATCTTCCACAATCTGAGCACTACATATCATTAACGGTTAGACCAGCGATTGCTGCTCACAATCTGTCATCAGGTGCATACCGAGATTGCTTTTTCTCCTGGATAAATTACCTAGCAGGACCGTATACCTTTTTTGATCAACAAAACCTCAAGATCCTTCCTGTCCTCAGTTTCTACAGGGAAAGCTGTACTCTTCATAGCTCTTGTGCTTTTCTTCACTCTTAAACATTTTTCCTGCCCTGTAGTTAAGATAAAAGGCAAAAGGGTTCTACCCCTGCCTGTAAATCAGCTGCATGGCTCTCCGCCTGTTAGACACCTTTGTTGTTGGCTTCTTGGCCTTTTAAACCCTTTGTGAAGGCCAGTTTTGTCCTTTCAGAGTTGAGTGGTTGATGGTCAGATGGGCTTTGATGCCAGAAGACTCAACGTGAACTGCATCTTTCCTATCTGCGACACGTGGCAATGAACCAAGCTCTACTGGCACTCCTTCTGCACACACCAGCAAACACTGCCATGCCAAGAGAAAATCGAGTGAAACAAATGAATTCACCACTCGGAACACACAATGACTCTATGCTAATACTGAGGGTCGAACCTGAGCTCACACTCAACATTTCCATGCCTGGCAATGCAGCAGTAACCCGTGCAGATTTTCTCTTTGGACCAAAGCCAGCCGTATCGTGACAGCCGAGCCAGGGCAGCCCGTGCAGAGCAGAAACAGGGATCTGCAATCTACCCCTTTCTCCTTTAAAGACTGCCTAGGGTTGGAAGATGGAACCAGGAAACAGGGATCGTTCGGTACCATTCCTGTGTGTGAGATGCACAGTGCAGACATGCTCCAGAAAAGGATGGGGAGAAGCTGTTTCAAAGCTTGTCTAAAAATTCAAATATTTTTACAGCCTTGAGAAATCAAGTACCTTGAGTAAAACTTGGGGATTTATAGTATTACAGGAAGGCAGATGAGTTGAATAAGGTTTCGTAATGAAGCTTAAGGTCAACGTAGTTCAGCGTTGATCCTTCCTTACAAGTGTCAAATCTCCTGTAAACTCCTTCTTTCCTTGCTGTCTATTTCTGGCTTCATATCCAGACATATGAGAGATAGAGCTGACTATGATTCGTCTGGACCTGAGCAATTTTAAAATACAAAGGAAGATAATCTTTAAAAAAATGTGTTTTCTGGTTATTGTGTTCATCTAAACCACTTCAGTAAAAACTAATGGTGTGCAAGCATTGCAGAAGGTACTTAAAAGCTTATAAGAATGATCAGTAAATGACAGTTAAATAGAGATCTGGTAGAGTTTTTTTTTGTCCATGTGGTTTGAGTGATCGCACCCATGTTCATGAATGTAATAACGGTTCGCTCCTGACGGTAAAGTTTCCTGACGGTAAAGTTTCAGTGGATTTTACTTGCCGCAATTCTTTATTACTCAAGAATCTGAGATAAGAGACTTCCCTCCTGTTAACTTCTCTTTGCTATTTTTTCCTGGACTAGCGCTGTGAGGTACTTAACTATTTTAATTCAAGATACCTGCCAAGCACGATGCTTAAGGATGAGGCAGCCAATGACATTCTCTATTCTAAAGACCCCGACTGAGGTTTTTAACCAGCTGCTCTCTTTGCCTTGCACACCTTATACCTGGAAGTGGTCTGCTGTCTTATTACACCAGTCTCTGACATTTGTCTCATTTAATCTCCTCAAGATTCAGGTCTGGTATCTGCCCCAGAGCAGACCCAGATGCAATCTCCTGTTGAGGTTATTGTCCGTAATGCTATCTCATTTCATGTTTTCACAGCTCCAAGCACAATTAGCTTTCAATCTTGACTGGCACCTTTGGGCTCCACAGAAATAATGCACACGAAGTGAGAGAGTGGATATTTCTTCTTTTTTTTTTTCTTAATAACTCTTGCACTTCTATCACTGCATGATCATAAGCTAATGAGAAACACTAGATGACAAAATCCAAAATTGATTTTTTTTCCCAACAGAAAAGGGATGCTGCTTTCATAAAAGCTCTACAAAGGACATTGAAATCCTACTACTTTTAATTTACAAGATAGGCGTGAATGGCCCTGTGCGTTACCGTGTATACAGCAGTATACAATACAAAATATGAATGACCTGATTAGTCACTCCATATGGCTAAAAATTAGTTTTGCATCACGGGGTGTTATTTGAGGATGAATGGAAAATGCACTGTAGCATATTGTTGTTGTTTGGGGGCGGGGTGGTGGTGGTTAGCTAAAAACTTCTCAGGACTCATGGAGGTGCACTTGCTTTCTCTCTTCAGAAATCTATATTCACCCCATTCTCTTCCTTTTTAAAGTAGTCCTAATTTCTTGTCTTTAATTGCTTTTTGGTTTTGTTAAGTTCCATTGCTTTCCTGTAACAGTCTTCTGGGATGATTGCTCTGCTTGCAAGTATGGGCTGTCCATGAAATGAGATATTTACAAGGGAGAATAATCCTTATGAGAGTTGAGTTCTACAATAAAACAAAAACTGTGTGATAAAAGTAACTGCCATGCATCTTTCAATAGGTCAGCTGGTCTCTGTTCTCTAATATATCTTTGCTGATAACTCCTGAAACACTGTATGTCTCTAAGGTACTTCAAACTGCTCACAAATCACCCTTCCAGTTGTTAATGTTTCTTCCTTTTTGCCCCTAATGAGAACTTCCCCTAGTTTTTCTCTAAAATGTCTGAAATTGCGTTGGCATGTAGGCAGTGTGAGATTGGTTTCAGGATATGGTATACTGAAGTTCTTTTGTGGATCTTTGTGGAGGAAATGATGCCATTTAAATCTGCTGGGAGAATTGGCTTTTTGAGAGGAAGAACAGTACGTACACATTACGTATACAAACACACCCACGCTGACATGTGTTGACAACTGCTGTTAGTAATAACTGTTATAATAACTTACCTAGTAACTGTGATTGGGCCACCGAAGCAAGATCTCACCATGTGTTGAAAGAGAAGCCATGAAAGTTAGGAGTTGTTGTGGGAGTTTTGGCTTTGGTTTGGGGGGTTTTCTGGTTGTTTTTTGTTGGTTTAGTTGGTTGGTTGGGTTTTTTGGCAGGATGTATAATCAGTTAACAAACCAATATGATAATAAATCTTAATATATCCTTCACAATAATGATCTTGCCTGGCCCAGAGTTAGTGCTGCTTAAAGCTTGCTGGTTATCACCACCATGTGAAGAGATGGAAGCTGTTAGAAACAACCTGCCTCCTAAGAATGAAAAGAAGAAAACTCCCATTAAACACATTACCACTCAGAAGTGTCCGTTTGTAGGAGTTAGAAATTACGTCTCTGTGGCCCAGCAGAGAAAGGAGAGGGTCATTTTGGAAGGGGATATAAGGCAGGGATAAAAAACTTCCTCGGCTGATATCCAAAGCTGTTGGTGGGGCTTAGAGCTCTTGTTTACAGAACATTCTGTTTTAACCCTGATTTCACTGCCTGTCAGATGTCTAGGGTTCTATTTAGACCACGGATCCTGCCCACAGAGAGGAGCCTGCCAAGCTATGAGACTATTTAAACACATGCCCAATGTCAAGGGGCAATTTAAAGAGCAGCTCTGTGATTACCTACACTGGTCAGACCAGGCTACAGGTTGTTGGGTTGAGAGGCTGGTGTCCAGAGTTTTGTTCTTGGAGGTTTGGGGTTTTTTCCAGCTCTTCTGAAGCTTCCATTTATTTACTAAAATCTGATCTGGAGAGACAGAGACAGCGCCCGATAACAGAGGTTTTGTTCTATTACAAGAAGATCACAGTAACACGTTTCTGTGCCGTTCGGTGATTTGTGTGTCAGGCGTGCACTGTACTGCCAACTGTTTCTGGTATTAACCACTACAGGATTCAAGCTGTATTTGTTTTGTCACACAGTCATATTCCTGCTATTAACTTCTGGATAACACCAGTGCCTCATCTAATGAAAAATAACGGCTTAAACAAAGGACTCAGTACTTTGGTTCTAGAAGAATCCAACTGTAGGAGACAAGCACATCACACTTGTCTTGACCAGTATTTTCTGCCTTGCTCTATTTCAGTGTATTCAACCCTTTATTCTTTAATTTTTTGTAAGGATGTATGAGGGAAAAAAAAATGTATGAATACCTTTCTTAAAAAAATCCGTCCTGCAGTCTCTAAGGATCTGAGCATTTGATATGGTTGATGATAACATTCTATTGGATAAATTAACCTCCTAGGGTTTGATAGTTCAACTCTGAAATGGAACACTACGTATGCAAATCTAATGTGCTAAAGAGAGAAAAGTCTTTTCAGGGACGTTTCCATTTATTTTCTTTTAAAACAGCAGAACTGGTGAAACTACTACATGTCATTTTGTCTAATATTTCTGCATTTGTACGGTTTTTAATCACACCATCTGTGCTGTGATGTGCTGCTGCATGTTAATTGCGTAAATGCCCACGTGTTGGTGATTCTGTGGAGAGAAAGGGGGAGAAGGTGGAAATAACCATTAGAAACTAGCCAAGGAATTCCCCATTTATTTCTTTCATTCTAAAATTGCAGTTATTTTGGAAGTGAAACTCTTTACTGTTGCTTAAAAATGCTGAAGGACCTGGAGGCTGGAATTCTCTTGCCATGAAATCAGGAAGGTCAGCAGCAGCAGTGCTGGTTTCCCCAGCGTTGTTCTGCCCTTTCATCTGGCCAGTGGGACCTGAGCTGATCACAGCTTTCCCGTGGAAGCTGTCAGCAGGGGCTTCAGTTGCTGCTCGCGCTCTACTGGTGTCCTGATTTGGACACTTGTCTTGCTACAATAAAGTCATTAAAAAGGCAAGAAGGTTCTTTGTACTTGCTCTTCTAGATCTAGAGGTACCACTGTGAAGCAGCAAGTCCAAATCGTGATCTGTGTTGCAAGGTGCTTGGGGTGGGAGACACGTTGAGTTACTGGCCTCGGGACTCGGTGGCTTTGGAGCTTCTCTAATTTATGCTAAGTCATTTCAAGCCTCAGTCTGTTGAGAACACACAAAATCTTTATTTGTTCTGCGGCTGATTTGCCCTCATCACCGAGGTGAAAGCTTTAGGTCTAGGAGCAGTGGGCCTGAGGATTGTTCACGTAATTATATGCCCGTTTGAAATGGAGCACCTTTCCATCTGGTGAGGAGGGTCTGTGCTCCACTGCTGCACACCCTTTGGACAGTACCAAGCATCTAGAATCTGATCTCATATAAGTAAACAGCAGCTTTTGTAATGAACCCTATACAGGTGACTAAGTCTCATATATTGCACTGATTTTAAAATAATCTTGGCTTTTGAACATAAAGCTTTATGCTATTCGTAACTGACTCAAACCCTGCATTTTCATGCAAATAAGATAGCGGCTAATTTTGAATTTCCAATGCATCTTATGTTAATCATTTTGCCACCTTTTTTAAAGAGATGAATTAGTATTTTATATCAGAAAATATTTGGGCTTTTTATAGTGATGGTAATACCGTGTCTAGACCAATTTGGAAGCTACACCCTTCTAGCTGAAGCAAACAGGGCTTTAGGAAAACCACGATGACTTATCTAAGGATGAGGCCCTTTTATTTAAGTGCTAGAAACTGACTCCTGAAATGTATATAACCCACAAACCCCAAGATTATGGCATGTAGGACATTTCTGACATTTCTTCTGCTCTGTCCTTTTACAAAAAGGTGATAGAACTCAAACAACTGACTGCTTCGTGATTTCCCACGTGATGAAGGTGTGTGTGTGGGGAGGGGGTGATTGTGCTGTGGAGTTACTGTGTCAGTGCGACTCCTCATTGCTAGATGGAAGGAAATGGAGAAATTGTTTGGTTGTTCTAAATTTTAAGGATTTATTTCTACTGGAGTAGCTCCTAAAAACTGTTGACAAAAGTATGCTTCAAGGCTGCTATTTCCAGGACAAATAGCTAAAAAAACCCCAAAAGATAGATTAAAGATGGCTTTGAATTCTCCTGCAAATACAGATATGTGTTGTAAAAATAATGTCACCTTTGGATGAGTTTTAGATTTGTGGAAATCTGTGGAGTTGGAAGAAAAAAAAGCAGAAATGGTTCATGAAGAATATTCATTTGTTCTTTTGATAATCTCAAAAATAGACTCCACAGCTGGCAGGCAATAAGGAAGGTGTATGATCTGTTTGAAAGAGCTCTGGTCTAAATGGGAATTCAGTCAGGGAATGTGGTGTGGAAGAAACGAAATGAAAAAGATCTCATGCTTGAATAGCATCACACTGAGGGCTAGCCAGGAAAAACGTGGAGTCTTTCTC
>NW_010423879.1:51406-58988 GCF_000710305.1 Buceros rhinoceros silvestris | reverse complement strand
GGACTAGAAATGGCTTTTTTGGAAGAATTTTCTGAAGCAGCTTGAAGCTATAAGCCCTGGCAAACCAGGGTAAGAGAAACATGGCAGCAGTCTAAGATAAAAGCAAAAGACACAGTAGGAAGGTTATCTGTATGGGTGAAGCGATTGGCAGCAGCTCAGAGCTTCTCTTGCTCTGGACAGATGTGGAATTTTACAGCCGCTACGTAACCGATATGGTCCTTGTGCAAATTTCTGCTTCATATGCATTTTAACAAATGTATTACTTGACGAGTTTAGTTTTCTAATAGTTTTTAAGATTCACAGCAATTAGAAATAATTTGCCTTTCAGGATATCTCTCTTCCCAGCACTCTAAATAAAGCAACTGACGTAGGGCTTGTGGGAGATGGGCTGACGGTAACACGTGGACACCTGGAGATACCTGGCACACAGCTGCCAACTGACTTTACTGGGAAGCAAAACTTCGCTGATGTCTTTGGTTTGTGCCAGTGGTTTTGTATTCTGTCTTTCCTTCACAAGAGCTTTCTAATCACATTCCGTAGTGTCATACGTGGTACTTGAGTCTTGGTACCTTTCCAGATCTGTGAGTTGCTATAAAGATGTTGATGTGTGTGAGAAGTACCTTAATGGGTCAGAGCAAAGGATAGACTAGCTCCCCAGTCATCTCCGATGGTGGCCACCAGCGGATTCTTAGGAAAAGTGTCTCAAAACCAGAACATATTTATAGTGACTGTGCCTCGTGCAGCTTCTCAACTTCCAGCAACCAGAAGTTCAAGAAATTCCTGAGCCAGAAATGTCATCTGGGCTATGCAGCTTAATTGGACCTAACTTCCATGATTTTTGTCTCATTGTTTTCTGGTTTTCATGATAGCTCGTGGCAGTGCCCCGATTCATTTTTTCTTCTGAGCATTCGGATAGCATTTCTAGAGATTCACGCAGAATGTCTTCAAGAATTCTTCTCCACAAGAAATAACTAATTTAAAGCCAGTCATTCTGTAGATGGAGTTAGCCTCTGATCATTTTTCCCAGATTTACTAATCCAAATTTACCGACGAGCATTTTCATTTGCCACTTTATTATGAGCCATTTAAGTATCATGAGCCTCTTCTGCAACGCTACGCACTCAGCTTTTAGTTTGATTATCTGCAGTTATTTTCTGTTGTTAGTAAACTTAACCACTGCAATATTCACTCCCTTGGAAGTTTTTTCAGGAGATGCCCCCAAAAAACTTGATTACTTGATGTTCTCCTTGTTTTGTGAGAACTATTCAGTTATTCATTTTATTTTTTTGATTAATTTTGACCCTAGTCGCTGTTATGAATGTATGGAAGAGCCTTCTCTTTTCCATTGTCTGCTTAAACAGCAGTTCCTAATACAACTTCTCAGAACATGTTTGCCATTCAAAGTATTCTCTTCCAATCTACTCATCCTGTTAACATGACTATTGACTCCTTCAGCTTCAAGAGATTTGTAGGAAATAACTTTCTCAGCAAAAGCTGGGTTCATTCTTTCCCCTTCTACCACGTCTATCCGCATGTCTAATAAACACATTTTTACTTATTACCCTCTGTTCCTCTGAAACCAAAGATCGCTTAAGTGATGACTTACATATCACAGATTGTTGCTTGGCAGTCTTGTGTTTGGGTTCCTGAGACGAAGACCATGGAGCAGTCCAGGGGATTTTTTTATTGTTCATGTTGTTCATTTGATCTTAGACTGCCTCTATGGATGGTTCCTGTTTCGAGAGCCCTTTTCCTGAAGTACCTTTGAAGTCTGCGATGAAGGAGTTTCCCCAATGCCTGTAGTAAACACTAGTGTGATAAATTAATTTAGCTTTTCTGCTTTTACATTATTTTTGAGTGCTTCTCGCATGTGATCTTTGAGTAGCCCCAGCTGGGAGATTTCCTTTTTCTGAAGTGTTGTGAGGAAGGTGGGTATCGCGTGAAGGGGGTGCAGCTGTTTGTGCTTGGGGCCATTTTGAGCTTTGCTGCTCAGCATCTTTTTCAGTCTGGCATATCTGGATCCATTTTGAATTAATCAGTTAATCTTATATTCTGTTTTGGGGGTTTGTTTGTTTGTTTCAGCCCTATTTTTAATCATTTAAATGCTCTCTAATTTTCCAGTGTTTTATCTCATTTTTGCATTTATTTTAATTATTTCTGAAACAAGCTCTGCATTGCTGTAAGCTCATGAAACCCCATGACCACCTCCATGCTGCTGTATTTTACGCTTTTAGCTGCTGTTTATTTTTATTGTAACTATCTCATTTTTACATAACTCTCCTTTTTAAAGTTAACCCTTAATTTTGAAGGTAGCGCTTTTTTTCTCCTAAAAAAAAAAGAAAACGTTTAATTATTTCATAGTCATTATTGCTGAATGACTTCTCTAAGTTCCGTTCTACAGAAAACTTTTGTGTGCCCTGTACTGGCAGTACGCTGTTCAACAGGGACTGCTGCTCTTCCCATGGGTTCTCTGGCTAGTGGTTATTAAAAAATCCTTATAAAACAAATACTGAAGAAAAACTCTTTTTGATGTTACACATCAATATCTGAAGAGCTATTTATATAGTTTACCTGGAGATGTATTTACTGCCTTCATACCTTCTCTAATTTCTTTGGTTTGCTTCTTACTGTCCCATCCTGATTAGGTCCTTTAGTACCACCAATTTCTGATTTGGGCACCGACTGGCAATCCTCACACATGTACAATATTTTGTATTCACTTATGTACATTACTTGACAGTAACTGTTCTTTGACTTTTGTTTGTCGTTCTCCTCTGACAGTGTGATCTGTGCTTTCAGTTGTACTTAGTTTTCTTCTGACGTTATGCCCCCTTGTTTTATGAACCTTTCACTGAAATCCTAGTGTACTTTTTCCATTGGTATCTTTGTTTAAGGTTTCTTCTTGATGCCAGACCTTTTAGACTCCTAACGTTTGCATTAGATATACTTGGTCTTGGCTTAGCTCCCTATATTTTGGCATGTCTTGCTCAGTACAATTTTTTAAGAAGTTTCCTTCATTATTACCTACCTTAGTTAGCTTATTATTTGCACTTATTTTTTCTCAGATGTTTTTTTTCACTTCATTGCTAGAAAAATACCTTGTCTCAACCTATATGCTCCCACTATCAACTCTTGATTCCTGTTGTGTGTATTTGTATTTCCACGTACAGCATCAGCAGCAAGTTAATCTCACTAGGAACAGGATAAATTCTTATATGCTAAGGTACCTTCCTCTAACTTCATGATACTGCTGGGAATCAGGATACAGTATACTTCAATATTAGGTCTGATAGCAACTCTGGTCTTAATAATTCATTTTTTCAGGTCTAGATCACTCATAGTAGCACCTCTGCTAGCCAGTGCTTTGGGACAGTCTGTAACCAGATTCATTTTCATCCTCAGCTGGATGAAATATAGCTTAACTTCAGACAGCAGAGAGGCACTGATTTACAGCAGGCAGAAGTGTAATGATCTATTTCAAATGTATTTTGAATACCGAGGCTTTCATAACTGAATGCCTATATTTTTTCAGGCCTCCTTGAATGTGCAGTGTATAAAAATACAGGATCATACAGATTGCAGTATCTGAGAAAATTGTCCCAGCTGCCTGCTCATTCATTTACTCAGCTGCAGTCATCCAAAACACGCAAAGATGACCATATAGGTGCAATAAGGATACTTATTTTTCAAGGCTATATCCTGCCTGGTCTTTTACAGATGTTTTCTGACATTTGCTTGCACTGGCCATAAATTTAGAAACCAGCAGCTCCTGGTTCCTGTTCTGAGCCTTCATGAGAGTGAGTGTGTGCCCCAGGAAGGCTGGTCCTCTCCCAGTGCAGCTCAGTTTACTATTACAGAATCACAGAATGGGGTGGGGTGGAAGGGATCTCTGGGGATTATCTAGTCCAACCCCCCGCTAAAACAGGTTCACCTAGAGCAGGTTGCACGAGAACATGGCCAGTAGGTTTTGAAAGTCTCCAGAGAAGGAGAGTCCACAAGTCTCTGGGTGACGTTTGAGTCATTGTAATGGACATCACCTCAGGGAATTGTGTGGACACCCGAAAAAAGGAAAGAGTATTATTCTGGAATGTAGTGTAACTATAGTCTGCCTCAAGTTTGTGCTACAAGGAGCTAGCTAGCTTAGGAAATGGAAGAGTGATGGACAGGGAAAAGAGAGAGAGAAGGAATGAAAGGAAAGTTACTACAAACCGAAACCAGTGCAGAAGTAAACCTGAGAAAAGGATTTGTTTGAGGAAAAGCAAAAAAAAAAGGAGAAAACGCGGGTCAGAAAGAAGGGACAGATGAGACGTGTACATCTGTCACTTTAGTAGCTGAATTTCCCGTAAGCTTCCGTTGAGAGCCGATTAGCTCTGCAGGGAACCATCCACATGGGAAAGCTTTAGAAGTAACTGAATGTGCGATAAATCCTCCTGCAGCCAAGCGTTAGTCAGAGATACTCTGATCTAATAACGAGTCATGATTACAGTTTAATCCTGACCGGTACTGTCAGAATTACAGACAAAACGGAGCATTTAGTGTTGGCTTTTACAACTCCCCGAGGTGACAGTGTGGGGTTCTCATTAACTGCAGGACTTACTCACTTTGAGGCTGAAGCCCTATAACCGCGTGTTTTTCACAGGACTGGGATCATTAGCATTGTCACAGAGGTATACGTGGGTGACTTCTAAATCAGGCACTAGTCACATCCCATGTAGGAGATTTCTAAGCATCTTACTTAACATTTTTACCGCTGTCATATTAAGTTTTAAAACTTCCAGTGGTTTTCGGATTTTTGGTTCAAGAAGAATCCTTCCTGCCCCACCTTTCCAGATGTGATAGGCGATGCTCCAAGGCTTCCTTCCTCCGGTGCCTGAAAGTAGAGATGCAATATAATGAGTGTCTGGTGTTCTTCCTGATGTTGGTTGTGATGAATAAGAGAAAGTAATAATTTATATTTATGGTTGTTTGTACGCCTTTAAAAAGTGCCACTGGTCATTAGAGATAAGGTTGCTGCTGTTCTTGTCTTGCCTGTGGGGTCCAGGCTACATCTGTGATTCAGTGTGATTAGGATCTCTCATTTTTCATGGCTCAGCAAAGGAGAACATTAAGGAGCCCATTTACTTGAAAAATGGAGATTTAATTACTCAGTTGTCTCTCACATAAATTGTTTTTTCAATCAATATTCACAGGTTTCTCATAAAACTCTTGGTTTTCACTTTCTTTTACCAAAAAATAAGTATTTTCTGGAAAATGTAAGATAAACCAATCCTTCTTGAGTGACTTCAGCTAGTTTTAAGCAACCTCGAAGATATAACTGGATTTACTTTGTGCTATAAACAGACATTATTGTTGAATGCTTCCTGTGCATGTCTGTTTAATTTCTACAAGGGTGGCATGCAGCAGGTATTTTAAGATTGTAAAGACACTTGGTATTGAACTTAGTAGTGGGAAGATTAACCTGACACGGACATATGTTTGGTGGAATCACAGAAAATGGTGCTTGCTTAGTACCTGCTTAGGTGGTGATTAATCTTAAATGATATATGACTAGGATCATTACAGATACCTTTCTTTTTCCAAAGCTTAGCGCGATCTCTTTGTCATCATGATAATTCCTAGCTCATTATCACAGGACTGAATAGTATATCCCTAACGAGTATCTTTGGGAATATTGCTCCTGGGCATCTAAGCAAAAGTATTCAGATCTGGTCTACAGTGGGATAGGAAAATAAAACAGACTTTGAAGGTTTTAAAGAAAAATACTGTTTTGCAGGTATTTTTGTGTGTCAGCTTTCTGACATTATATCAGTAATTTTCAGGCTAAAATATCCTGATGTATTTCATGTTTTCCTTTTTTCTGTTTCCTAAAATGTCTTTTGGTCTTTCCTAAAACCTCTCTCAGTACCTCAGAAAACATGGGTTTTGATGAGGTGGATGTCTGACTTCTTTTTAAAAAAGGAATGATTTCTGGGGCAAACAGGTGAAGAAATTTATCTTCAAGTAATAATTCTCATTAGTTTCAGGAGAAAAAGCACTAACATCTAAAAGGAGTGGAGATGGGGGACCAGCTGAGGGATGGAGTAAGTAGATCTCTCTGCAGCTCTCTTTTGGATCAGGAAAAAGAAGTTAGTGAGTCTTTTGGGGAAGGAGGCTGGAAGTGAGGAAGGCAAGGTGTAAAAAGATGATGGAGGAGGAGGAATCTGATCTGGTGTGGGTGCTGAAAGCACAGCCAAGAAAAGCTTTCGACAGTCTGTCAGTTTGAGTTCACTTAGTTAGGGTTACATACATGCAATAAAACATCTTCCCAATTCATTCCTGCAAAAAACCAAACAACCTGTAAACCTGTTTAGTACTGTGAGAACCTCTCACGAGATCCTCACGTAGAGCTTGGTGCATGTTACTGGCTGGATGGGAGGAGAGTGGCGCAGGAGCCACCTGGTGTTAGCAAATCTTCCTACCCTGAAAGGAGAGGTGAGGGCCTGAGGTCACCCGTCTGCATTTCTGCTGCCATCTAGAACGGGAGAGCCTGGAGGATGAGAGCTGGCAGAGATGTCTGGCTCATACAACCATGAGATCCTGGGCCCGGCTCCACCCAGGGTGTCCCCAGTAGCTTAACTGATTTCTTTGCCTGGGAACTAAGTGACATGCACACAGTGCATCAGAGGTGGAAGAGGACAACAGTACCAAGGGGTCCAGACCACCCACGGCGTTGGCTGAGCTCCTCTCTCAAGTCACCGTAACAGTAGAATTGCGCTGGCTTCAATGCAGTGAATCCCAGTTTAAACTTGTGCAACTGCAGGTTGAACCACGTCCATGCTGCGATGAGGAGACGTGGGTTTGTTTCCACCCAGACGTCCAAGTGTTTATTTATTTATTATAGTAAGTGTAGAGAATATCATTTCCAATATCATCTGTTGTTTAATTTGGCTTTCCTGCTGTCTCATAAAATAGTCTGTGTCCAACGTGAGCACTGTTAGATGGTTAAAATAGGAATACATGCAGACGCCACTCCAACTTCTGTGCTTTTCAGTGTTAGGCAACAAATTGGTTTTTTAAGATGTACCTGGCAACGATTGTGTTGCTGCAAATATGAGTGGATAGAAAACATAAAACAATATTTTAAGGTATGTGTTCATCTGAAAATCTCTTTGGTGAATAGAAACAAAGCAAAAGGACCTCGAGTCTCCCACATACTGAGGTGATTCATATGTTGTACTCTGACACATTTGTCACTGGCTGGTGAAATGACCCTATGTATTGAAGGAAAGATCTATTTTCAGACATTTTCTTTGGCAGACATATTTCTGAAAGATGAGAAACCCCCAAAGTGCTGAGAATTATAACCTATTAGCCTAACTGCTGAGCAAAATTCAGTAATTTTTCGTAGAATCATATAATCACCTTGTTGGAAGAGACCTTTAAGATCATCGAGTCCAACCGTATTTCTAGTATGAAGTAACCAGGATTCTGGTTTTGTGTGAAGATTTACATTCAACTGTAATGTGGCCTGTTGCAAAATTGCTGTAAAAAGAGTTGCAAATATTTGTCAAGAAGGAAAGAATTAAGAAATAAAAGCCTGTGT
>NW_010423879.1:50229-51271 GCF_000710305.1 Buceros rhinoceros silvestris | reverse complement strand
AGGGAAATCCAATCTCTACGTAGATCCTAGAGTCCAGATAATCTGCCCCCGAACAGCCTCTCCTGAAAGTTCCACCAGGCTCAGGTGCTCAGTTAAATAGCAGGTCATACCACATCTGGAGAGCCAGCTGCTCCATGGCATTACTCAAAGAAACCCGTTAAGTGTGGAGACATCATAAGCATTACTCCAGCGGTGGGCTTCTAGTGGTGTAACCTCTGCTTTAGTAACTCAGGGTAATCTTTCTTCTAAAGAAAATCCCTGATGTCAGACATCTCTTCTGGCAACAAAATAAAGACTGATTATGTGGGGTTTGTCTGAACTTCACCCTTCCAATGTAGCAGTGTTTTATCCCATGGCTTTTTTGAGATTCCTCCAGCAGTATTTGAAGGAATGTTTTAGTACGAAACAGTTTTGGCATTTTCTTATAAACAGAGTTATTTTAGGTAATCAAGAATATTTTAAAAAATATAAATAAATGAAGCAAATAGTGAAAGAGTTACTGTAAGAACAGATACACTCCTGTTAATTTTCAAGGTACTTTTGAAAACCACCAGTCATGGCGCAGATTTGAGTTGTCTTCTAGACTAGGTTGTCTTGCTCTGTATATTCCTATCTATAGACATAGCATAAACAATAGTAATTTGGATTAGACATGTAACTTTAAGACCGCTAAAGCTGAGCCTGACTTAATCATTAATTTAAGAGAAGTGGTTATTGCTCAGAACCCTTGATTGCTTTGCAGTTGCACGTGATAGAAATCTATTTAAATCAATCTCTTTTCACATTCTTGTTCTTGCCTCAGCAGCTGAAGAGCTGCAGTTTGACAATCCTTTTCACTCTCAATGTCAGAAGAAACTCTTTTATGCCTTTACTGATGCTGTCAGAGGAAGGTAGCTGGAAAACTCAGTGTTTTGGGGGTGCTAAAACTTCATATGGGATAAAGAGGAAGCTGGAATGTTTCAGGGAGGAGAAATCCACTGAGGGTCTCTATGTACGTAGCGATGATCTCTTGATCTTGAAAGAGTGAAAGTACTCGGGAAGT
>NW_010423879.1:49129-50093 GCF_000710305.1 Buceros rhinoceros silvestris | reverse complement strand
AAGAGTGAAAGTACTTGGGAAGTAGTACGGTGTGATTGCCTTGTTCCAAAATCCTTCCCTAGCATCTCTTTTGGCGCCTGGCACAGACAGGATCCTTTGTTCTGAGGCACTGTGGCCATATTCATGTTGTTAGAGAAATGGGATCTTGTGAACATAAGAATTAACAGCTCTGGGCATGACTATGAGTTCAGTAAAGACAACAAAATGAAGAGCTCTATTTTCAACTGAGAGAACTGATTTCTAGGGAATGTGGTAAGGCCAGTTTTTGCCAGATTCATGTGGAAGTAAATCACGTGGGAGGTGTCCATTGCTTTTGGGTATGCTGCAAGCACCACACAAGCCATCTGTTCGTAAACTGCCTTCTGAGGAGTGCTCTTCATAGTTCTCCCTCCTGCATCCCTGGATATTCCCTTTTCAAATGGCCGATCTCATCTCGGCGTTTGTGGAAAGCACAGAACAGTGTGTGGAAAACGCCTGGGTTGGCAATTGATGTGTTTGCCCTTTGCTTGGAACCACAGATCAAAGGCTTCTGTAATTTTCACTGGTAGAAATAATTCGCTAGTAAAGAAATCCATCTGGTAAAAGCACGTTGGTGCTTCATAGTGTGTGTCTGCACGCACCCGTACAGATGTACCCCTAGAGCCAGCACACAGGCGTGGATTTTTTTCTTCCCCGTTTTCCCTAATCCCCTTCAGAGACTGAAATTATGTGGATTTTTTTTTTCTTTCTTGTTTATAGAGAGATGCTAAACATTTTAATGGAACTCTGTGCTTTGTAGACTCGTTTTTTAATACATTGTTAAAAAACCAGCAGTGCAGATTGTTGAAAAGACAGAGTTTCAAAGCCTGGTTTTATTTTATGTGTCTACAGTTTGCAAGCGTAAAGCAGAAACAAGTTTAACAAATATGAATTTAATTCAGATATAAACATTAGAAGTGAAAAAGCAGAGGAAGTTATGGAAAGA